>NW_019396207.1:628329-675395 GCF_000591075.1 Eurytemora carolleeae
AGCTAGGATTTACTTTATAATTGAGTAGCCTTTATGGCACATAGCTAGGATTTACTTTATAATTGAGTAGCCTTTATGGCACATAGCTAGGATTTACTTTATAATTGAGTAGCCTTTATGGCACATAGCTAGGATTTACTTTGCATCTGAGTAGACTTTATGGCACACAGCTAGGATTTACTTTATAATTGAGTAGATTTTATGGAACATAGCTGGGATTTACTTTATAATTGAGTAGCCTTTATGGGACACAGCTAGGATTTACTTTATAATTGAGTAGACTTTATGGCACACAGCTAGGATTTTCTTTATAATTGAGTAGACTTTATGGAACATAGCTACGATTTACTTTAAGTTAAAACTAATCTCCACCTTATCAAATCAATTTGTTTGATTAAACCACTAATTTTCCTTATTTTCCCTGTTTTTGTCTCTCTCATTTTCTAGTTTTTCCTCCCACTCGACTCACTAAAATGTACATTCAGAAATGTGGTTCTGAAATGTCTTTTGACATTTACTAAAATATTATCTCGTTACCTACATTTAACACCCTTTCTTCTTCAGAACAGTTATCTTTTATTTAGATTTTTTGTCGTATTCTAGGACTCCATTTTTTTATTAAAGATTTGTATTCAAAAAGTTTCCCCATTTTTCTAATTTAATATTTAGATTTTACTTTCCTAACCATTTCCTATTTTTCTATCTATCTGCTGTTTTCCAATTTATCGAATATTTTCTGTTATATTTCCTAACACTCTCCTTTCTAATTCCTTTATCCTATTTATCAAATATTTTCCCATAAATTTATGATTCTTTATTTTCCTATTTTTTCGGGAATTTTCCTATTTATCCAATATTTTCCTACATATTTCCTATTTTCATATTAACCTAATATTTTCCTTAATTTTCTATTTTCCTGTTTATAGCAAATTTTCCAATGTATTTGCTAGATACTTATTTAATGTTTTTGTATAGACATACTTCCCGTGAATTGGTGCATGGTTCTTTAAATATGTTCTGAGAAAAGAAACCAAAGAAAAGAATGAAAGATTGCAAGGTTGCGAGATTTGTTGCATTCGATATATACAGAGAGAAGAGAGGCTTTAAGACTATTACTCTCTACAGAAAATTAAGTTTAATCTCAAAAGATGAATTAATGTAAAACAATAATTACTTGCCTCAAACTTAATTTGTTATCATTCTGCTGACTGAATTAGTAAAAGTTTGAATATACACCTTCAGTTTGCAAAGATACAGGAATTGTAAAATTAGTGTATAAGGCAAATAATCAGCTTCTTTTCTTGTTTTTCATATTCTAATATTTTTTACTAAATTATCTTTTGTGAGGTGTTATTTCTGTGTAAAGTTGTTATACAAGCAAGTGATTATAGCTGAACTGAATTCGAATTTTATATATTTCATTCAAAATTATCTTTCATAAATAATATTATTTTGTATAAAAATACACAAACATTTGTCTGTTTGTAGTAAATGCCTTACTCCAATATCTTTTCTTAAGTCTGTACCAATCCAGGTATAACCTTCTGTATTCTCAAGTATCTATCAATCGCGCGAGATACAATCTCTGTATTCTCAGTATGTATCATACAGATACATCTCGGTCTAGAACTCCACGTTCTACAATAATTCCTAGGTCTGTATCAAGCCAGATACAACACTCTCTGTATTCTCAGTATGTATCGTACAGATACAACTTTCTCTAGAACTCCAGGTTCTACAATAATACTTCAGTCTGTATCAATCCAGATACGACGCTATTGTATTCTTTAATGCGTTTCTGTCTTTCAAGATACAACTCCCTGTAGAAACTCAGTGGTCTACAATAATACCTTATTATATATCCACTTTGTATTGCCTAGTCTATATCTGTCTATCAAGATACGACTCAGGTCCCTCTCATTCGCCAAAGAATGAACAATTACTCTAATACCGTAATTAAGCAGAGTCTTATTCCAACTAATGTATATTTTGAGTTTTATGGTACAGGTTAATTTAATAAAAGAAATTGAGCTATATCATAAAACATACATGTTATGATAATGACCGATAGGTTTTACATAGTTATTAACGAGCATAGTTAGGTTACAGATAATGTACAACGTGATATATCTAGGTGTGTTCAGGTTTATAAATATGGGGTTTACTACGATATTTATTACATGTTTATATTATTATCTTCTAAATATTTTAATTACTTTTAATATCTTTAATGTAACCATAAGATGCCAACACGCTTCAGAGAATTTACAATTTTTAAAACATGGTTTAAACTTTAAACTAGATATAACCGGATTATCTACAGGTTGATCCAAGAAAGACAGGAATCGAATAACAACATTTGTATTCCCAAAACCAGGAGAATAGTTGTGTATTGTTTTAAAATCAGGAAAATAATGTGTTAATTGTTTCAAGTACGTTTCTGGTCTGATCAGATTTACAAGTAAATGACAGTCGTCACTGAATTCTTATGTTAATTGGGACACCCTGTAAATAATCTAGCTTGAAGGACATCTTAATAGATTAAACTAGGTGCACCTATAGCTTGAACTACATCTTTATAGCTTAAACTAGGTGCACCTATAGCTTAAAGTACATCTCAATAGATTAAACTAGGTGCACCTGTAGCTTGAAGTACATCATTAATAGTTTAAAATATGTGCACCTATAGCTTGAAGTAAATCTTAATAGCTTAAACTAGATGCACCTGTAGCTTGACGTACATCTTTATAGTTTAAACTATGTGCACATAGAGAATAGAATATATATTAGAGGGGAATTTACTAGAAAAAAGTGTAAAACGGCCATTTTGTTGTACTGTTTCCATACTGCAGGTGTACTTCACATATTTATACTATATAACCTTTTGGGCCCTGGAATATCATTTTATAGAAAATCTAAAATTATTGTTAATAGAAAACCAAATTATGAAATATGTCTTTCACTTTACAAACGATGATTTTCCGTTATAACTATAAATCAAATGATGTTTTTTATTCACCTAATTTATTAAAAAGTTTATTTAACAGTTTAAAGAATTCGAAATTGAAATGAATAGTCATGGGAACATACTGTATTAATGTACTCTACTGCAAATAATTTGTGAACATTTACATGATTTGTACACTTTGAACTCCCTTTCAAGCTGAAAGGGACTGAAAAAATTCATACCGAGAGATTCTTTAAATTCCCCTCTAATATATATTCTATTCTCTATGTATGTGCACCTGTAGCTTGAAATACATCTAGACGTACATGTGCTTAAAGTACATTCAACTAGTTTTGCAGAGTACAAAACAAACAACATGTAACATTTAGACATACTTATTGAACACTTAAAACAACTGAAGCTAGTGTTCTAAAATTGAAAATGAGTCGGTTTTTAAAATAATAATGAATATTTTTGGATTTCTATATTTTAATCTAACGCCTATTTAGAACAGGAGGGGGATGGGGGGATGGCTAGAATTTACTTCTCTTTAGACCCCCTCCCTTTCAGCCCTGTAGGGTTAAGTTAGATTTTCTTAGGTTGTATAAATTGGATATACCATTCTAATTATTGCAATTAAAAGAGGCTTGTTATCTAGCTGAATACCATCAAAGTTTTAACTAGAGATCGAGATAAGATAATGTTCGGCATCATTTTTTTGTGATTTGGTCAAACAGAGAGATTTTTATTGAGGTTTTCTTACATCCTGTTTATACTGGGATTCTATAAATAATTTCAACAACGACAGTAAATACTATTTTCTTCATGCCACAGAGATACAAGCTGCTATTAAATCAAATCTCAAGACTTGGTCAACCTTAAAGTGTCGCAATGCCAAAAAGCAATTTTTAATCAACTCGAAAATCATTTAAACTTCTACGTGTAGCCCTAGACATATTTATTTTAGAACTATAAAGCACATGTATTTATTTTTATGTTAACAAAATATTGGTAAAGTAGCTTATCGATTTGAAACCTTTGGATCAATGTGCAGCTGTACACGAACTGTATTCAGTCTTTACATCATATAAAATATTGAAATTTACATTTAGAAATAAAAAGATCTTTTACCATTATATTTTAAAAGTTTGATTGTCGTCATTTAAGTCTCATGCTGTATATGTAACCAAGTATAAATATATACATACACTGTATATGTAACCAAGTATAAATGTATATACTGTATCTGTTCTGTATTTATTTATATTAACTTGCGGGGGAAGACGCAGCTCTGCTAAAACTTGGCAAAAGTTTGCGAATTTGATAGATAGATAGAGTAGACGTCTAGACTAGGTTTGCAGTTGAAGGTCATTCTTAGGTTCACAGACATTGTCTGTCGGTCTACAGCTCAATAGTACAACTCTTTGTCTAGTAGAATAATCTGTCAAGTGTCTATATTCTAAGGTAATCTGTCTGTTCCTTGGAACTTACATTGTCAATGCTCTAACAAATGTCTAATGAAGTGTCCCAATATCCTAAAATTGTCTATGTGTTTCTTCCAATATACTAATATTGCCTAATATAGATTGTTTCAATATTGGATAATTTCTAATAATATGTCCCAAAATTCTAACATTGTCTAATAGTTTATCTCAACCAAATTGTCTAATGCTTTGTCCCAGTATCCTAAAATTGTCTAGTGTTTGTCCCAATCTTCCAATATTGTCGAATAGTTTGTCCCAATCTTCTTTTATTGTCTAATTATTTGTCACAACATTCCAACATTGCCTTATAATATGTTACAAAATTCTTATTTTGTTAATATTAATATCTCTGAATCGAAAAAATTGAAAAAACAATTCTGAGTTTTCCTCTGTCAAATCTTGAATAAAAATGCATTTCAAATAAATTTCAGTAATTCATATTTATTCAATATTATCTATTTCATTTCAGTTTTGAAAAAAAAAATGTTTCAAGCATTCAAATGAGTATAAAAGCTTATTAAAAAATTACATATTACTTTAACATAACGTATACAAAATATACATGAATATGATACATAATATAACTATACCACATTTTACCATAATAATAAGAATAAGAAGACAAATGTTTAACTAAAGTTTGAAAAGTCCAACAAAGCTGTTGTGCAATGTACACAGAGCCATTTCACTTAAAGCGACTGTTACCGTAATGTTAAGTGACCCCTTCTATGCAAAAAAAAATAAAAAAATAACAAAGAGATAAATAAGAAAAAGTCAGTCCACTAGGTTTAAATGGTAATATTGTGAATCGGACACTGCACTCTGCACTCTGCACTCTGCACTCGGCACTCGGCACTCGGCACTCGACACTCAGCAAATGCAGGGTTGTTCTTGTACCCGGATTTTCTAAACTTTGTCTCCATTATATTCTCCGATCTTAATCCCCCAACTTCGCGGTGCATTTTATATTAAGAGGTCAATACTCTAAAATCTGAACATAAACTGTCTGAACCTGTCTGGATGGGCGCTTTCGAGGTTTTTTCAGCTCGTTCGTTCATCGTTAGTGAACGGCTCTTTTCGTTCGTTTTTTTAATCGTTAAACAACAATTATTTCGTTTGTTCTTAAAATTTTATTATTCATTTTACATCTATTTTGTTCGTTTTCTCGCTGAACGATTATTTAGTAAAATTGTTCGTTCAATAAAATCGTTATTTTTTTCAAAAAATTTGAAAAATTCGTTCGTTTAGAGATAAAATTTTTTATTCCAAATGATCGTTTGTTTAAAAAACCAACGATAGTTTCTCTGAACGATCGAAAACGTTCGTCCATCGATTGTTTTTTTTTCTCAAGGAAACCATCCTTCACGAAAAATTTGGGTTACCCACATTGATAAAACTTAAGAGATGACTCAAATAATTTGTTCCTTTTCATACTTCCATGTTCTTTGCCTTGCATATGAAAAGAAGTTTCTTTCTTACAAAACAATTTAAAACCATATTATAAGACTAAATGGAAGGTGTAACACAACATTTAACAATCAGATCGTTATATTTAAAGAGTCTAGAGCTGAAAACTTTAAAATGGTGGATATCCTTAATCCTGATCGGTTAATTAATTCGGAGATTAATAACAAGAGGAAAACAAGCGTTATTAAATCTGGAGATTAATAAAGAGAGCGGATCAAGCATTAATCCCAATATTCACCATTCAAAAGTTTTCAGCTCAGGTTTATCTTTCTAGTCTCAGATCATTTGTGATTAAACCTGTTAAATTTGTATATTCAATATCATCAATCCCTTAAAAATACGGTTAAGCAAGCGGCCGCATTTTGCATCATTCATAAAATGAGAAACTCCTGAAAGGATAATTTTGGTGAACAATTATCAAACTTTAGTAAACAAGTGTTCTCTGGAATTACTAAAGGGAATGCAGACTATATCTTAGTTGGAGTTCTATAAAGAGTTACATCTTCGTTTCATAGTAGATTCTTTTAGACATTCAATTTAGTCAATTCTGTACTATTCTAAACTCAAATTTTCACATATTTTCAGCCTGATGGTTTAAACCTTCCATTTCATACGATTTTATACGATTTTTGGATCTCCCCCTCCCCCTCCTATCAATCCTGCGGCTAGGACAGGCTAGGGGGCCGAGCGGTGCGGCTAGGACAGGCTAGGGGTCTGTCCTGGCCGCAGCGCTAGGACAGTGTTACATAGTGTTACATATGAGATCCATGTACAAAATTGATAGGAGGGAGGGGGGGAAGGGGGAGAAGGGGGATCCAAAAATCATTCTCTGGAAATTACCATTTGATCTAACATTGTTCATAGTTAAAGATAACTAAGGTCTACGCTTTGAATTTAAAAAATATAGGGATCTTAACCCTATCCCTGCTGGGGTACTTGAAAACCATGATACGTCCCCCCCAGCAGGAATAGGGTTAAAAAATCTGAATTTTTGTCAAAGGCTAAATTCCTTTATAAGTTTTCATATATTAAAACGACGAAGGGTAACTCTGTAAATCAGCATTTAATGCATTAAAAATGAGTAGTGACTTGAAAATATGTCAAGACTCCCTTAAAAGCTGATGCTGAGGACACCCTCTCTATATTTACCTAGAACAACTGCTAGAAGTGTACACAACCAAACCTCGGGCTCAGATAAAGCGGTCATGTAGCTCATATAGATATCACTAAATATACACATTTTAGATAATATTCACGTAGCTCATATGATATCACTAAATATACACATTTTAGATAATATTCACGTAGCTCATATAGATATCACTAAATATACACATTTTAGATAATATTCACGTAGCTCATATAGATATCACTAAATATACACATTTTAGATAATATTCAAAATAGAGATGTTTAACTTTATCGCACAGAAATTATTTTCTAAAAGTATTTTAACACCATCGAATACAAATACGAAAGTTTCTCAATTCATTTGTGGGAATGATTTGCTGGGTTTCTAATATGATATTAGTAGCTCTTACATTATGAAAGGCCTGGATTTAAGTAATTCCAAGCAAATTAGTCTCAAGACTAAGCTTTGTTTGAGACTAAACTTAGGCTCGATCCTTGAGATATATTGGAAAATGTTTAAAGCGTTCTATCTGGGGATATGAAAATGTTTTAAAGCGTTCTATCTGGGGATATGAAAATGTTTAAAGGGGATGCCAAGGCTGAACTACGTTTAACTAAATATAAGAGGACTGAGCTGAAAACTTAATATTTGGATGTCCTTAATCCTAATCGGTTAATTAATCTAGACATTAATAACAAGAGGAGAACACGCATTATCTAATCTGGAGATTTAAAAAAGAGTGGATCAAGCATTAATCCCAATGTCTACCATTCAAAAGTTCCCAGCTCAGGTAAATTTTCAAGTTGGTCCGGTCCCAAAAGTTGTTGCACAATTTTCGTAACTTTAATACAGTTAGATTCATAAAATGTGGAATAGGAAGACGACTAAAATTATTCATCTAAAATACCTTTAAACATGAAACACAGTTATTATGTGTACACGATTCCGGTTAAAAAAGATTGATTGAAACTATTTGTTTTATAACAATGAATACATTTAAGATTGCTTAAATGTCGTCTTCCTAGTCCACAGTTGTTCCAGTGAAATATTTAGATCGCTGTGTCTGATAAATAATAAGGGTGCACGACCATTTGACACTTTTGTGATTAAACTTCAGCACTATAACACAAAGCTTTAGAAGTTTGTTTTCTTACTTTCATTTTCATTCAGTGCAGTACGTTTTAGTCAAGATTGTTTTACTAGTCCACAAATAATATTTTCTTCTTTGCAATGTATCAGAAAATGTATGTACAAATAATGTAAAAAATCTTTCTTGAAAACTGAATTCAAATATATTGAATTAGCAAAAATCCGTTAAAAAAACTTGGCAGCTTAAGATACCCATCTCGACATTGAAAAATCGAACTCCTTTAACGATCTCTGATTTTTAATACCGCTTCACGCTTTTGTGCTGACCACATTTTTTAATTAAAAAAAAAATATAAGTTGGATGGTTTTAATAAACAATTTTGGCCGCGTGTTGATATTTTTTTGTGTTGTTTAATATTGTTGCAGAAAACAACCTGTTGTCGACCAGGAAGTTGTTCATGGGCCCCACGGTGTAGTAGAACAATGTGAAGGCAAAGTAGGAGAGGATTGAGAGAAGAACGGAGATGATTAAAGGAGCTGTCCAATAATTTGCCTCAAGTAGAACCTTTACAAAAAATCAAACTTAACTAAAAAGGAGATTTCACGTGACTCCATTTAAACATCATTATGATGTCCGATTTACAAGATTTGTTTGGTGAAATAATTTTTAAAATTGATAATTTTCCATAAAATATATCATTTACAAATATCACTGACGCACATTTAAGTTTCAATCAGAAAAGAATCAATAATCAATTTTAGAAAAAGTTGAATTTTATGCAAATCTGACATTTACTAGGACTATATTTCTAAAAAATCTATTAAAATATATAATCAGTCAATCGCAGAATTACAAATTAATATTTAAAGATATAACTTCTGCTAGATTAAACAGAAAATACCTTCAGGGTGCAAGCAAGGTTATTATTGCGATGTCTCTCTTTAAAATATCTATTTATTGCAAGGGATCCTACCTTAAGATTGACAATTATCACAGAGGTTTGTGCCACAACACTTTGGAGATAGAATACATCCTTCTCACAGTATACTGTAAACTCCTAATAGATGGGGGTAACCAATTTTACGCATCATCAATATTGGAATTTAACCACCCACCCACCAGGGGTGTGTAATTAAGACCCTGCCCTATTAAAATATTGCAATAGACAAATTTCCAAATTTTTTTCTGAATATTTACTAAAAAAAATACTATATAGCCAAAACAAATTCTAAAAATTTCATGTTACACCCTTTTTTCTAAAACCATTTAATTTGGTTGTTATATGATCGATTTTCAGTTTTTATAAATGGCTTTAGAAATTAAGATAAATTAGATCTCATTATTTCTGATGTTTTCTTCTTGTATTAAACTTGATCTGTTTAAACTTGTGTCCTGTTCATTGAAAAGAAGACTCCTATTGAATTATATATCATTAGGCGTTTAGGGAACTTTCCTATTAACAATTTTAACTCTATTGCTCTGAAAGTGGCCATTTTTAATCGTTCTCAAATTTTCGCAGATTTTTCTTTTGTACATTTTCACAAAATAATGACTTTTTTCCATGGCTAAATTATTCAACTTGGCCCATAAAACTTCCCTGAGGTCATCTGAGTTGCCATGCAAAAAATTTGCCCGATTGGTTCAGCTTTTTAGGCGTTTATTGAATACAAACAAACAAACCAGACAAGCTGAGGTATATGAGGTTTTGCCATCAACTCTAATGTCTTACACCCGAAGCTGTAGACCTTTGATATTTCAAACCATGAATTCTGTCAGATCAAATAGTCTGAATAAGTAATATTAAAGGTTTACATTATAAGGTTGCGAATTATAAAATTTAAGTGTGAGGCAAAAACTCAGCTCCTTGATGTATAAATAGATTACCTGGTAGAGAAAATACCAAAGAAAGAAGACGACTAGTGAATGCCAGACAGCGTAGCACATCCACCTGATATTAATCAAGATATGTATTTACTCCCAAATGTTTTCAAACTGGATAAATATGTGGAAAGTATAGACTTCTAGAAATCTAAAAACATTTGCTAACTTATTCTGCATGAGCCATACTCTATTCTGCATGTGCACACTCTCAATGGAAAGTTTTCCAAACACAGAACCAATTATAACCTAGAGGTTTCGTTCACGTTTAAAAATACATTTAATTTCCCGTTTTTAGAGTTAAGAAGGCATAAAAGTCTGACAAAATTACTTTGTTACAATATTGACAGGGAACCAGGGTTTTTCGTGGAGAGAAATTGAGTCTTATCCACAAATTCTGGTTTTATAATCAATATCTTTACAACCAAAAAGATTAGATATTTAAACCTATGAATTCTGTTGTGGCAAAGACCCAATTAAATAAATTTGATTATTTTACAAAGAAGTTACCTAAATATTGCGTTTTTTGACATCAGTTTGTTGTATCTAATATCAGAGTAAAGACTAGGATTTCGGAGTAGGGTTGCAGAGGAGTAGTTCTGCTCCGTTACAGAGTAGATCAATACAGGTACTAGAATACAGTGTAGATCAATACAGGTACTAGAATACAGGGTAGATCAATACAGGTACTAGAATACAGGGTATAAGAATAAAGTTTCTAAAGAAAAGTTAAACAAAGTGAACAGGGTGTTTACGAATATATTATCTGAAGCATACAGGGCGTTTAAGAATAAATTATCTTATCTTATCTTATAAAGTATACAGGGTATTTAAGTATCTTAGTATACACTACAGGGTGTTCAAGACGAAAGTACTATGTAGGATACAGAGTGTTTCAGAAAAAAGTACCTGTATGCAAGGTGTTTATGAACAAAGTACTTGAAGCATACAGGGTATTTAAGAATAAAGTACTTGAAGCATACAAGGTATTTAAGAATAAAGTACCTGAAGCATACAGGGTATTTAAGAATAAAGTACTTGAAGCATACATGGGTATTTAATAATAAAGTACCTGAAGCATACAGGTTATTTCAGAATAAAGTACCTATGGTATACAGCTTGTTTAAGAATGAAGTACCTGAACTGGATACAAGGTGTTTAAGAATGAAGTACCAAAAGTATATAGGGTGTTTAAGAATAAATTACCTAAAGTATACAAGGTGTTTAAGAATAAAGTACCTAAAGTATACAGAGTATTTAAGAATAAAGTACCTAAAGTAAACATGGTAATAAAGTACCTGAAGTAAACAGGTTGTTAAGAATAAAGTACCTGAAGTATACAGGGTGTTAAAGCAGAATAAAAATGTGCTCTCGAACAACGTCATGGCGCTGTAATTGGAGTACAACATGTAAAAAACTTGGCCTGTGAACATACAATTATTTCAGGAAAAACAAATCGAGAAAAAAAAAACTGCCCCAACAACAATGTGACATTAATCACCTATTTACACTTAAGAGAATCTTTTATCAAAGTAAGAAAATGAAATCTTTAAATGAGGTAAAAGGGGGAGAACTGCCTCGTTTTTTTCCTCCTCCTGCAGATGTCCAGCCCATTGTTGAAACTGATAATGAATTAGACCAAATTTAATAAATCACATTCTATTAATAGACCATTTTCATTAAAGTGTTTGAAATTTTATCAAAGAATTGTATTCCTGTGAAGCAAGCAATATTCTTGTAGAAGGAATACTGAACTGAAAACACCAAAAATTTTACTTGTTTTTAAACTAAAATAATCCAGCAAAAACTACATGAAATCCCCATAATGAGAAATAATTGATGCTCTCGTTTTCTGGTTAAAAGTTAACATGAAACCGAAATGCATTTTTATCGAATTGAAAAATCGATTCACGTTAATGCTACGAGAAAATGCGTTTTTAGGATATTTAAAGGTTGGATGCATTAAGTCCCCCTCCCCTTGCTTTCACCATCACTCCTTCATCTAAATATTGATAAACCGTCACACATTTTTCAATACATTATGTATTTTTTTCAGAAATGATGCATCGCCAGGAACGAGTGTAAATGATAAATATTTTACTAAAATTTCACATTAAACCCAGGGGAACAGCATTAAACCCAGGGGAACAGCATTTTTAAAGTTTGATCTGCATTTTCAATTTTTAAAGAGACCTTTTTAAAGAGAAAAGTTAGACCTTCATAAAAGTACCTTAACTTTTATCTTTAATGGGACTTTTTGCTGCAATCTAAATATGAAAGGGATTGTCAACCTGATTTCAAATGATCTAATCTTACAGAGTAAATATCATAAAAGATTTAAAGTATTTTAAGCCCGTATCTCAGAAACGACCATGTTAAGTTCTACCCATAAAAGAGCAGAAATTTTGTAATACAGTGATAAACAGAAAATTCTGGAATAGGAAGTCGACTTTTTGACTCAAGTCATGACTTTAAATAGGCCGATGAACATGAGGCCCAGAAATTTTGCAGCGTAACATACCTTTTTCACATATACTAAGTAATTTAATAACTTACAATTGTAAAGCTATTTGCTTTGTAAATACATCAATTATTCTCTAGCATTGCTGTAATGTCGTCTTTCTATTCTACAATTTTCTGGGTATCAATGTATTTTTTACGGATTAAAAGAATCGAAAGTTTTCACTTTGGCAAAGTCCCACGGCGTTGTTTGTAGACAACCACTATTAACCTCGGCTCTTTGATGTTTCTTTATAAAAAATAATGAATCCATTGGTTTCCTAGAAAAGCCGATCTCACGTAGAACCATTGTCCATGAACCAGGATAGATCTGCGTAGATACTTGAACTTGGAGAACGCAAAATCTGATGCCTGCGCAGCTGCCCGACCCTCTTTCCCGATAATTCCAAACCCAACATGGGCCTCCTGACATTAAAGTAAAAAGACAGTGTATTTATTTTATTCAGAAATAATGTTTGAAGCAAGGTTCCTGAATAAGGTTGATTAATCGATCGATGCACTCCAATCTACGGAAAATGTCGTCCCTTGGCATAGGTAGATAGAATACTAATATGACACCACTGATTGCAGAGGACACTCTATATCTATGTTAAGGAGACGACATTTTCCACACATTGGAGCGCATCGAGAGTAACCAACCTTATCAAAAAACCTTGGCTTTAAGTGTACAGTAAATTTTATAATCATGAGGATTAGTCCGTTTTTAAAGCATTGGTTAATCTTTGTTTTTAGAATTTTCTTTTACCTGAAGCATTGAAATATCATTTCCACCATCTCCAATTGCAGCTGTGACATAATTTGAGTCAGCTTCTAAAAATTAAAATCTTTAATTTCCAATTCAGATTTTCAAAATAAAAGGATGAATCAGCTTAACTTACCCTTGACTAAACGAACAATCTGGCTCTTCTGAATGGGTGAAAGCCTGCAGGCAATAACTGTGGAACATTTTAGGCTGACCGCTTGGAATTGTTTGATGCTCTCAGGAGCCTTGAATATGTTTGTGATAGATTTATCATCGACTATCATTGAAGTCTCCTTCTCCTCTTCCACTTCCTCTCCAGCTATTTGAGCCATTAGCGGGGCTATATCACGATAATCGGTTATGTCGCATAAATCGATCAATTTAGAATCCAATTGCAGAATTCCTGAAATCGTACAGGACTAGAACTGATTGTTTTCAGTTAAAACAAAACAAAATTAGTGTAAAGTGCGATTTTCCTTTTAAGCATGATTAAAATAGTCAGGGCATGGCATTTGATATGCTTTATTTATATTTGGTTGGTTTATTTAACGTAACAGGCAAACCCATTAATGGCCGAACATTCAGTTCAGTTAACAACTTGAAAGATTTTCTTTTCTTGTTGCATGAACTGAATGTTCAATTATACTTTCAAAAACCTCCGGTTAATAATTGGAATAATGGAATGTGATTTAGTAATAACATTCTAGTTCTTCCCTGCAGAATGCCCTGCATTGATAGCAGTTTCCTTCTTGTCGCCTGTGAGCATCCATATTCTTACTCCAGCCTTTTTGAGAGCATAAATTGTTTCAGGAACATCGTCTTGCAGTTTATCTTCTATACCTGTAGCACCCAGTAACTCTAGACCTTGCTCTAGTTCCTCATAAACCTCACGGACATACTTTGCCCGGTTCACTATAGAGGTGGAGGCCCCTGCCAAGCTTTCAAGAAAGCTGTTGAGCTGATCTTCATTTATAGTTTTATATCCCACCGCTAGGGTTCGCAGTCCCATGTTTGCAAAACAATCTATTTCTTCACTTGCCTTGTCAATATTACCGGATGTGCAAGCTTTAAACATTTTGCATTCAGCTCCTAGAAAAAAGTAGAATAGAATGTTTTTTTTAAGGAAAATGGTCAATAATAGCCATTAGAATTAAAAAATTAAAACCTTTTGTAAGAACATGAATAATTCCATCGGCATCTCTAACAATCACTGTCATGCATTTCCGAACAGAATCGAAGGGAAGCTCTGCTAGTTTAGCAAAGGAATACAGTTGACCCCTCACATTCACGGCAACCTGACCCTCAAGCTGCTCACCAGTATATACAAACCTAGATGTTATAGGGTTAATCATAAAGAATGAGACGTTAATTTTGAAATATTAAAAGTTATTATTGCAAGCAACCTAATCTTCTAAAAATCAATAAGAGTAAAAAATAATTAATGCAAATATTTGATTAACATATTGCTATATTTTAATTAATATATTTATGGACGGGATAGGTTGATTGAAAGATTATATTTAATAGATACGTAATATATAATCATTTAATATCTTCCTTGGTTCTGATTGGTTGATAAAGTTAAATCCGTCCCACATGTAATAAAACATCAAGGTTAGGTCTTTATACAAAAAAGTTTAAGAAATCTAAAGCTCAGAAATGCTTCCCTCTTCAACTGATATCTTTTAATTGATATTTTATCAGGCGACATACAGACTTCAATCGCACATGCTGGGTTCTCATACACATTAAACTATAAAATACAACGACGACTTTTAGACTAAAGGTATGATTTTAAATATTCAACTGAAAATGGTTTACAATAAACACAATAAAAATTGTTTTAATGTCGTCTTCCAATCCAACAGCTGATTTAGTAACACTATAATTGCAGGGTTTACCTGTTCTCCTGACATTTTTCTAGCAGTGCCTTCTCATCAGGACTAGACGCTATAAAGTTACCATCCGATACTTGAACTTAAACATGAACATATTAGTTTTAAATAGCACTGAACACGTAGAACTAACTACATCCGATACTTGAACTTAAATATAAAAATATTAGTTTTAAATAGCACTGAACACGTAGAACTAACTACAACGAAGTGAATACTGTCTGTATTGAAATATTGGAATATTGGAATATTCTTAACAACAAAAATTATTAAGTCCAAATAAAAGTTTGTTCACTATATGTAATGGTGTTTATCATTATTCATAATTCTTATCTAAAAAATCACCAATATCTCCACAAATATCGATCATTCTTTTTTATGCAGTAAAAGACTGTATTTTTAATATGAAGCCTTAGATAAAAACCATTATGTTATAGATAGTTACATAATTGCTTATATAAGCAGCAAATAAGAACAATATTTTCAACTTTTTAACGTGAATTTAACAAAGGAACTGATAACTCGCTTCAAAACAAACTATTTAATCCTTATATCTTTGCAACCAGATGTTGCAGACCTTTAATATTTACGCCAATATAGGATGGTCAAGACTAGTTATGGGAGATATAGCTTGGTTCATTTTTTAACCACTTTTTAGGTTTTTGGACTTCCAGGAGGTTCCATAAAATCTGTTCTTAAAGTATTTTTAAAAATTACGTATTTTAAACATTTGCTTTTCTTACACTAAACGCTCTGCTAAATTTTTACCTACCCTGAGTGAAAACTTGTGCAAAAAAACGAACCTAAAACAAACGTTTTAGAACGTTTTTGCTTCGTTTTCTCTTAGGATAAAAATATTGAAAACTTTAATAAAAGCAAGCTTTTATAGAATACCATTTTAAAATGTTAGGAGTTCATGTATGTGTGTGGTTCCTTTTAAAGTCTATAAAACTTAAAACGAACCAAGCTATGCCCCATCAATACTACTCAGGGCCCAGGGAACCAAGCTATGCCCCATCAATACTACTCAGGGCCCAGGGAACCAAGCTATGCCCCATCAATACTACTCAGGGCCCAGGGAACCAAGCTATGTCCCATCAATACTACTCAGGGCCCAGGGAACCAAGCTATGTCCCATCAATACTACTCAGGGCCCAGGGAACCAAGCTATGTCCCATCAATACTATTTAGGGCCCAGGGAAATGGGGACTACTTTACATAATTCGTACGTGCCCGGCCCAGAGATCAAGGCTGCTATGAAAGTTGTGCATATATGTTCAAGACATGGTCCACTTTGATGTGTCGCAACCTATGTTATCACTGACATACTAACTCACATATTTCTTGTAGCCCGTAGACAGGTACATAATAAATTGAAACGGAGTAATTGGCAAGAAGGCGGAAAGAATGCGGAGAGAGCATGCACGTTTTGGATTACTGTGATAAAATTACATAGATTAATAACAATACAGATAGACCACTAAATGTCGTCTTTTCAAAAGTTAGGGGTTTTTCGTTCACAATAACCCTGAGACAGAAACCCGAAAGATGTACGGGCATCTCTCTCTCTGCCTTGTAATCCAACGTGGCATACGCGTAACTCCTTTGGGCTTCCGCCTGAGGGTTATTGTGAACGAAAAACCCCTAAATCTTGTAAAGACGACATCTTAATTAATTCACCTGAATGGCAAAGGCAGAGAACCATCATGAACCGGTCCCAGCCCTGGCATCAAAATAGATAATTGATTTTAGGAATATGTTAATTATTTTAGAAGAATTAATAACAAAATAATTGGAACATTCATAAATGAAAATTTATCATTATTCATGTTTTCGCGCAGGGTTGTCCACATTCCACTAAGGATGAAAATGTAAAGACAACCTGAAACTCGTTAAATATACTATCTTTTGTCTTAATATAGTCGTTTAATGGCTTATTTACAGGGACTGTATGATGAGGTTTAAACTGTTCTGATAATTCCTAAATATGTTCATGCAGTAGGAATGCTCAAGTTATTTTGGCGAAAAAACCAGAATTAAAAATAATCATTTTTCAAAATTATAAACATTTATATCTATTTCATACTTGATCAAACAAAACTTTTAAAGGTACCGTTGTGAATCGAGGGCATTGCCATATTTAATTTAGGGAGGATCATTTGAAATTACGAGTATAATCCCTTTAATGATTTTGCAGACAGAGACAAGTTTACAGTTGAAAAGAATCATAAATATAAGGAAACATGCAGTCAGTAACAATTCAGTACATTTGTCCATGGAGTCTAATAGAATTTATCGAAAAAAAACTGATTGAAAACATGATTTCAAAATGACTTTTTTATATTTTATAATCATAAAAAGAGTTAGGTGTTGTGTAGTTTGTGCTGTGTACAAACTTGGATTGTTTTTTTACATGAAATAAAAAGGCGTTAACCACCTGTCCCAATCTCTATTTTTTTAATCCTTATATCTTTGCAACCTGATTTTGTAGATCTTTAACATAAAAAACACTGAATTCTGCAGGACAATATAATTGAAATTTAAAATATCAAAGGTTTACACCATCACTCATCAGGTTGCAGAGAGAGAGTTTAACACAATAAGAATATAACTTAAGAATATTGGTTTAGATCAGTCTAAAATTATATTGGAAATAAATTTTTACCTGCGGGAAATCTGAATCTAGAAGGAAAGTTTCCTCTCCTCTCAGTATCATCTTTAAAACCATCTCATTCTTAGTTATTGTTCCTGAACACGTTGATAGATGTATTCAGTATACATTCTGAACACGTTGATAGATGTATCTATTATACATCCTGAACACATTGATAGATGTATCTATTATACATCCTGAACACGTTGATAGATGTATTTATTATACACGTTGATAGATGTATCTATTTTACATCCTGAACACGTTGATAGATTTATTTATCATACATCCTGAACACATTGATAGATGTATCTATTATACATCCTGAAAACATTGATAGATGTAAATATTATATATCCTGAACACGTTGATAGATGTTTATATTATACATCCTGAACACGTTGATAGATGTATTTATTATACATCCTGAACACGTTGATAGATGTATTTATTATTCATCCTGAACACGTTGATAGATGTATCTATTATACATCCTGAAAACATTGATAGATGTATCTATTGTACATCCTGAACACGTTAATAGATGTATCTATTATACATCCTGAATACGTTAATAGATGTATTTATTATACATCCTGAACACGTTGATAGATGCATCTATTACTCGTACACAACAGTTGAAAACCTTTGCGTACAACTTATATAGTACACATCAATACACCCTTTTAGGTAAATAAACAGTTAAAATATAACTTACGTCTTTTTATTCCACAATTTTATGAGTCTCACACAAAATAGTTGTTTGTAAGAAGAAATAAATGCTTTTCTGTTTTCACAAAAATATGATCGTTTCGAGCAAATTAAAAATATTTATTCATGTTTAGATGCTGGATAAAATTACATTTTGGAAAATTCATCTCACGAAAAAGAAACGGAATACTGAAAATCTTTATACTTCTCCCTTTGAAACCTGGATTGATGGTGACTGATATTTTAAACTTTAGCTTTATTACTTAGTTACAATTCCAAGTTTGTAATATAAAAGGTTTATGACATCAGGCTCAGAGGATGTTAAAAACAGAGTAAACAGAGTAATCAGTTTCTTAATCTTAACAATGTTAAATGTGTTAAACCCGAACCTGTTTTATCTGTTAGGAGATGAGTAATAAGTCCCAGCTCGTCGTTTATATCAGATGTATGGCACTGAGCTGGTTCATTAGTTTCAACATCATAAAGCTCTGAATAGATAAGTATTTCATTTTAGTACGAAGGGGGTGGGGGAAGGGGTGGGGCATTATTTTGAAGCTAAACGGAAAAATAAAAATGGGATTTTAGGAGGAATACTAAATAAAATTTCTACAATCGTTAATTTATCTTCTTTTTATTCTAAAATTTTATAATATGTAAACTTGTTTGGACCCCCCAAAAAAATTATGTCAGGAAGGGTCTTAAGATCTGATGAAAAAAAAATTGGAAATTCATCAATCAAAACGAGTAAATCCGCGAAAGGAATTGAGTCTTTGTCACAAACTCAAAACCTCTACTACCTATATCTTTGCAATCCAATTATTTAAACCTTTAATATTTCAAACTATTATTATTTGATCTGACACAATCAATAGTTTGAAATATCAAAGGTTTACGACATTGGGTTGCAAAGATAAAGGGATTAGAATATCAGAGTTTTGTAGCAAAGACTCCAATCCTTTGTTAGATTTTAGATGGACGCAGAAAGATGGTGCCATGGGAAGCACCATCTAAAAGCTAAAAGGTGCGTGAAGCCCCCAAAATTGTAAAATATATTTATATAATGACCTGTGTCCCAAGTGTATTGTAGACTGGAGAGAACTTTAATAAACTCCAATGAAACGTAAACAGATAATGGAATAATATAATTGTATAAAACCATCCACAACAACAACACTTCGAGTATCAAAACAAAATTAATGTCTTCAACCTAGAAATAAAAACAATAATGAAAAATAATTTTATAAATTTCTTTTTCATTCATTTTGTTGATATAGGAAACACATATTTTTTTGATTTTTTTTTCTTTGATTGAGAGTGAACAGCTGTTAAAAGTGACTTTATAAGGGACTAATGACATGAACAGCTGTTAAAATAACTATATAAGGGACTAGTGACATGAACAGCTGTTAAAGTAACTATATAAGGGACTAATGACATGAACAAGCTGTTAAAGTAACTATATAAGGGACTAATGACATGAGCAGCTGTTAAAGTAACTATATAAGGGACTAATGACATGAACAGCTGTTAAAAGTGACTTTATAAGGGACTAATGACATGAACAGCTGTTAAAAGTTACTTTATAAGGGACTAATGACATGAACAGCTGTTAAAGTAACTATATAAGGGACTAATGACATGAACAGCTGTTAAAGTAACTATATAAGGGACTAATGACATACTTTTCAAAGTGACCCTCAACTGAAAGCCTTACGTGCTCCATGAACAATAACACCCCCCCAGTCTATTTTCAAATAGAACACGGATAACTCCGTCCTTATGCTTTTTCTAGAAAAGCAAGAATAAAAATTCGGAAAACAAAGAGAACTCGAAGTATAAATTTCAAAGGTCTCACCGTCTGACCTAGATACCAGGCTGTAGGGTTCTAGATATAGTACAGCGATAACCAGAAAACTATGGAATAGTAAGACGAATTTGAGAATCAAGTTTAAACTTTAAAAAGTTCAAAAACCATGAAACACTACAATTGTGAAGTGTAAACAGACCCCTTTCACAGAAAAAGTGATTTTATAAGTGTCTGGTAAAACTATTTGCTTTGTAACACCATCAAATACACTTAGTATTGCTATAATATTGTATTCCTATTCCAAAGTTTTCTGGTTCTCACTGTATATACCTGGTCTAGATACCAGGCTGTAGGGTGCTGGATATAGTATATACCTGGTCTAGATACATGCAGGCTGCAGGGTTCTCGATATAGTATATACCTGGTCTAGATACCAGGCTGTAGGGTGCTGGATATAGTATATACCTGGTCTAGATACCAGACTGTAGGGTGCTGGATATAGTATATACCTGTTCAAGATACCAGACTGTAGGGTGCTGGATATAGTATGTATCTGGATAGTTTTTAATAGCCTGAAATCCAAGCAGTTTCGTAAGACTTTCACGATACTCTGGTCTAAATAAAAACGAATAAAAAAGCTGATCACTTATTTCAAAATCGACTTATTTAATTCTTATTTTTTTGGCTATTTTGTATGTCCTATCCTTTTATATTTCAAACTTTCATAAAACAAACTATAAATTCTCTTAAATAAAATAGGCTAAGTTTAAAATATCGATGGTATAAACCATCAGGTTGCAAAAATTATCAAATTATCATGAACAATTTATTTATTAATTTACATTTTTTGTCTAAAACATGTTACACCTTTTGTTCTTTTGCTCAACATTTTTTAATGTTTATGTATTTGATATTCATGTTTATTGTTTGATACAATTGCTAGAAATTTTCTTTCTTTTTTCTAAATTTGTGTTTTCAGAAGAAATAATTTCTTTTTTTTTGATCTTGTGTTTTTACCTTTGTATATTGGTCATATTAAGATAAGTATCCTTGTCTTGTTTTTACCTTTGTATATTGGTCATATTAAGATAAGTATCCTTGTCTGCACCAAAAAAGCGGAGGATTTTGGCAACAGAAGAGAAGTAGAGTTGAGGGCTCTAAAATATTGTTATTAATGTTATTATTATTGTTATTAATTTTATTATTGCTCTGGATTATTCTTATTTTGGCAAAAAAAAAGAGAAGGAGAGTGGAGGGCTCTGGAATATTGTAATTAATGTTATTATTATTGTTATTAATTTTATTATTGCTCTGGAACATTCTTATTCTTATTATTATTAATTATCTTATTATAATTATTATTTTACCCTTGTCAGTTCATAGTTGTATGAGAATGAAAGAATAGTTGAAATCACCATCTCGCTGACTAAAACACTCACAAGGAAGACAAGATATCTAAAAATATACTTATTATTCGATATTTTATGCAATTTTGTAAATTACTTATTTTATTGATAAATCAGAATCTAAATTCTAAAATATTTTTAAAACTATCTTGATGACAAATGATCGAAAAAAATATTTTTCCATGAATGGCAGTCTATTATTCCATAATTAAATCAATTATTCCATAATTGAATTAATTATTCCATAATTAAATCAAATATTCCATAACTAAATTGATTATTTCATAAATAAATAAATTATTTAATAAATAAATAAATTTTTCCATAGTTAAATCAAGGATTTAATAAATAAATAAACTATTCCAAAGTAAAACCAAGAATTTGATAAAAAAAAAAAATTATTCCAAAGTAAAACCAACCTACTAACTAACCTGTTTAACGATTTCTCGGTAGTAGAGAATTTGTTACTTGTAATTTTTGAATTCAAACTACAGAAGAAAAAAATCACAATTCAATCAAAAAAAAGGAAAACTTAAAAACATAATCCTGATTTTTTCTTTTTAGTTCTACATTGCAATGTTCTAGGTGTTCTAAAATTTAAAAATAAAACAAAAAATGATTAAAATGTTTTTTTCTTTTTTCCTAATCTTTGTTTGGATTCCAGAGTAAATACAACAGGTGAACACTTCTTCTGTGTTCTTCAGTACACTTCCAGCCAACAGAACATTATCATTACTAGAGTACATTATTGTTAAAAAAATACATAATAATTACTAAAGTACATTAATTACTAAAGTACATAATTATTACTAGAGTAAATATCATTACTAAAGTAAATTATTATTATACTAAAGTATATATTATCATTACTAAAGTGAATTATTATTATTACTAAAGTACATTATCATTACTAAACTACATTATCTGAAGTACATTATCAGTTCTAAAGTACATTATCATTACTTAAGTACATTATTACTACTCAAGTACATTATCAGTTCTAAGGTACATTATCATTACTTAAGTACATTATCACTCCTTAAGTACATTATCATTACTAAAGTACATTATCATTACAAAAGTACATTATCACTACTCAAGTACATTATCATTACTCAAGTACATTATTAGTACTTAAGTGCATTATCATTACTAAAGTACATTATCATTAATAAAGTACATTATCATTTCTAAAGTACATTATCATAAACTAAAGTAATATATGAGCGCCATAGACAAATTTCAGTAATTAATTAAAGTTCTTCCAATCAATATTTTCGTACAATTTTCAATATTAATGGGACCATCGTTGTATTTTTAAGCGACTCTCCTTTTAAAAAGAGGTATATCAGATTCCCAACCACAATTTTAAAAAATGTATTTTTAGAAAGGAAAACGTCTAATATCTTATTCATCCTTGATCAAACAAGTCTTCTCAGGGCCGGTACCAGATTGCTACTTTTTAAATTTAGGATTACTCGGAATTACATCCATATAGTCCCTTTAAATTTAGGATTACTTGGAATTACATCCATATAGTCCCTTTAAATTTAGGATTACTCGGAATTACATCCATATAGTCCCTTTAAATCTAGGATTACTCGGAATTACGTCTATATTGTCCCTTTTAATTTAGGATTACTCGGAATTACATCCATATAGTCCCTTTAAATTTAGGATTACTCGGAATTGCGTCTATATTGTCCCTTTTAATTTAGGATTACTTGGAATTACATCCATATAGTCCCTTTAAATTTAGGATAACTCGGAATTACGTCTATATAGTCCCTTTAAATTTAGGATAACTCGGAATTACGTCTATATAGTCCCTTTAAATTAGGATTTATTTACGCCGCAATCTTAGCTTTATAACAGGATGAATGACGTGCTAGCTCTTTCTCATCAGAATAATTAATCTCAAAGAAGAGACTAAAAATAGCTTTATTAGAGAATATTTTGCCAACATATTTCTTGTTAACCAAAGCTGGTGTAAACAAAATTTGAATATAATTATATAATCATTAGTCGCATATCATCAATTAACAATTCTTGGTCCAATCCTTAATCGTTGCAACCTAATGTCTAAGAAGACATATGATATTTCAAACTATGAATTCTGCTAGATCAACAAGAAGTGAGGGTTTGAAAAATCACAGTAAAATGCCATCAGGTTGCAACAGATTTAAGGATTAGAACACTGCAAACCAAGATGTGCACACTTTCACGCAAAAATTGAGCAGTATTTGAAACTTAAGCTAGAAACAAGCGCGTTGTAATTTTAAAATATATATGTCTAGGTCTGCAAAAAAATGCATACGTGAGTTGGTGAGGTAAACTATAGCCCAAAGCGTTGCAACCCTTAAAGTCGAGTTTTAGAGATGTCTCTATCTCAGGGAGAGTTTGCGGCGATTATTAAGTTCCTTAACTCAGCAGGTAAAAGGTAAAAGGTAAAATAATAACAAACCTAAGAACATGAACCGTTGGTTCTGAATTCTCTTCACAGTTCCACAGAGTGAGATTACCCAGGAACGTATCCAGTTTAGGATTCGGATTCTCACCTACACAAACGGGAGTGTTCATGAAAAATGAAAGGGGGTATAGGCTTACGGCCGGCGATAAATAATCGATTTTGATCGCTACTAATCTTACTTCTATCTGTTGCGTCTATAAAGAGAAAATTGTTAAAAACGACGTATACCAAAGAACTTAGTGTCCCTAAATTGAAAAAGTTGCAACACACGACTAGGATCGTAGAAAAATCAATTTAATATCAAACAAATCATTGAAATATAAAAATCTTTCGACATCGATTATTTTCGACGCATTCGAATATAGTTAATGTTTCATAATATTTGTTATTGGTTTATATGCTATGCACTTAAAACGACGTTTTTCCGCTAGGTGTCTCTGCAACGTGAAATCATTCAAAGCATCGAGAGCAGAGACACCTGGCGGCCAACTATTTCGGCGTTTTAAGTGCAAAACAAATAAAAAATATTATGAAATATTAACTATATAGAAATGCGTCGAAAAATAATCGATGACTGTAGGTTGTAATATCTGAATGATTTGTTTGAAGTTTAATGGATTTTTTTTACGATCCGAGTCGTATGTTGCAACTTTCTCAATTTGTATGAACGTTACGTTCTTCAGTATAAGTCGTTTTTAACATTTTTCTCCTTACAGACGCAACAGATAGTAAGATTAGTAGCGATCAAAAGCACTTATTTTTCGCCGTAAGCCCTTTCATTTTTCGCGAACACTCCCTTTAAAGAGACAGTTAACTTAATTTCGAATGAGTCTCCATGTAAAGAGTTAAATTCTCGATTCACAACTGCACGTTTTAAACCTTTATCTGAGTAACATTGGAGAGGACTTTTCCCTCTTCAAGTTACTTTATTTGAAAAATATCAAGTTTATGAAGAAATCATTTGATCTCAGATAATGGATTTAAAGAGTGTTCTTGAGAATTGGAGTTTGTTGAGAGTGTTAACTTTCAATTACCTAAATGTTTTTGTATTCCCCTTTCTTATAAAGATATTTATTTTATTCAATTTGGAGGTAATTTATCAAATCTAATTTTTCCCGTTGTTAGGTGATCATATTTTGAAAACAAAAATGTGCGTTTTTGTAATGGGTATCATGCGGGTGAAATTTTATTTGCTGGGATTTTTTTCTAGTTTGTTTAAGACCAAAATGATAGTGTTTTCACACTGAACGTAAAAAAGGTGTGAAAATAATTCAATTTTGATCAATTTTTTTGGTTTGCACTTAACAATACCTTTTACAAGAACATTAATAGATATACTATTAAAGGATAACTGTAAAGTAAAATATAGATTATTGATTAAAAGGAAAGTATGTGTTGGGAAAATTACTTAATTCAAGAACGAGGGATATTTTTTTATACTGATAATTCTTAACATCAAACGTTTTTTGATTTTTCTTAAAAATCAAATTTTCTGTACTTTTTCTACTTACATTCAATACAACCGTGAAGGGTGGAGATCTCTCTCACAGATTTAGCACCTCTCGTTATACCAGGAGAAAACCTAAATATTTATATCTCGTCATATCAGGAGAAAACCTGAATATTTAGTATCTCTTGGTATACCAGGAGAAAACCTGAATATTTAGCATATCTCGTCATACCAGGAGAAAACCTGAATATTTAGCATATCTCGTTATACCAGGAGGAAACCTGAATATTAAGTATCTCTCGTTATACCAGGAAAAACCTGAATATTTAGCATATCTCGTTTTACCAGGAGAAAACCTAAATATTTATATCTCGTCATATCAGGAGAAACCCTGAATATTTAGTATCTATTGGTATACCAGGAGAAAACCTGAATATTTAGCATATCTCGTCATACCAGGAGAAAACCTGAATATTTAGTACCTCTTGTTATACCAGGAGAAACCCTGAATATTTAGTATCTCTCTTTATACCAGAAGAAAACCTGAATATTTAATATCTCTCGTTATACCAGGGAAAACCTGAATATTTAGTATCTCTCTTTTTACCAGGAGAAAACCTGAATATTTAATATCTCTCTTTATACCAGGAGAAAACCTGAATATTTAGTATCTCTCGTTATACCAGGAGAAAACCTGAATATTTAGTATATCTCGTTATACCAGAAGAAAACCTGAATATTTAATATCTCTCGTCATACCAGGAGAAAACCTGAATATTTAGTATATCTCGTTATACCAGGAGAAAACCTGAATATTTAGTACCTATCGTTAAACCAGGAGAAAACCTGCATATTTAGTATCTCTCGTAATACCAGGAGAAAACCTGCATATTTAGTATCTCTCGTTATACACGGAGAAAACCTGCATATTTAGTATCTCTCGTTATACCAGGAGAAAACATGAATATTTAGTACCTCTCGTTATTCCAGGAGAAAACCTGCATATTTAGTATCTCTCGGAATACCAGGAGAAAACCTGCATATTTAGTATCCCTCGTTATACCAGGAGAAAACATGAATATTTAGTATCGTTATACTAAAAGGTGTACATGAAAACATGAATATTTAGTATCGTTATACTAAAAGGTGTACATGAAAACATGAATATTTAGTATCGTTATACTAAAAGGTGTACATGAAAAGGTGTACATGAAAAAAGGTTCCCACTTATATTTTGAATTCTTGAACTTCTCAATATTGGCAATAAAATCTTGTGAATTCATATTTACCTAATATTAGTCATAACAAAACTAGTCCATGCAACAAAAAAATCGGATTTGGAAATGATTTAGTAGTTTTCTTTGGACATCTGCGACCCGGCATTGTAAATTGCAGCTGCCATTTAGCTGGACACTAGACACATAGACTCTATCAACCTTCTAAACTCTACAAAGGTTCTTATTTGCGTCAATCTACTTCTTCTTTTTAATTAATGATGTTTCTCTTCAGGGTTGGCAGGGCAGGGATTATTTTTATCTTAATCTTTTTATCTTTTTTATAACATCAGCTATTCACTCTGCTTGATTTTAAGGTTTTAGTCACTATTGAAACTATTGAAGATTTGAAGATACTTAGCAGAGCTTATTACCCTATTTTCGCTGTGAACATCTAAAAGATTTTAAGTTTCGTATTTATGATAATGATGTTTGCCTTGCCTCCTTCAAATATTTTTATCACTTAATTTGGACACATGATCATATGAGGAAATCTTTCTTGATTTGTTAGTATTTTTTCTTGGATTGGGGCCTGAAATATCTGAAATAAGCTTCCTTCCACTCCCTTCTAAAGGCTTAGACAAATAGCACCATAACTTAATACTTAATCTTTTGGCGAATATATACTATATGTTCCTATAGACTAAAGTAAGATAATATTAACGCTTTTAAAACACTGTTCAAGATCTCAAACAACCTGGCAATCAGTATTCGGATTGAAAAAGTTTTTGATACTTTCAGCATGCTGGCAAATGGAAACTTCTGAAAGAAGTCACCTCTTGGACTTTTTAAGTCACTTTTTAATACAGAATCCATCTTTCTCGATGCAAACATCTTCCTTATGTGCCAGTGCATGTCTATGATGAAGAAAAATATTCGTAGATTTACATAAAGAGAAGAAATGGAAGGTGGGAACCTTTTTTATGTACACCCTTTAGTTGATTATTAAAATATGTACGACGTGCTTGTCAAAAAGTAAAAGTCCATAATTTGTTTAAATATTATACTCCAATTGCAACATTCAATATACAATATGGCGTAATTGCGTCTATTTTATATTCTTCTTCAATAAGTTTTAAAAAAGTTAACTTATGTATTACTTGTTCATGTTTACTGTTTAGGTCTTTAGTTCTAAGTTATTTCCTTCTATCTTACAATAGTTACTTTGTTAAATTTTATAGGAGAGTAATTCTTCTTTGCGTCTTCTTCTAAGTAAGGAACAGAATTTAAGTAATTTCTCAAAAAAAAATATTACCCAATTACACTATTAATAATTTCGAACAAATTTCGAACAATTTCGAACAAATTTCGAACAAACGCACAATTTCGAACAAATTTCAAAAATCTTCGAACAAATTTCTCACAGCATGTTTGTAATTACGGTGGACATTAAATAAAAATAATATGTACAATGTACATTATAATCTTTAGATTTCGAGGATTAGAAGAAAATCAGCAATTTTCTAACTCACCAGTGATACACAACCTCCTTCATCAGCGTTTAAATTATGCTCTAGACACTTTTTCTTTTAGGTTAATACCATATTAAGTATAAAAAAGCTGCTTTAATTACCTTGTTTTCAGGCTGGTTTCTCCATCTAGGTTCGAAGTTTCTATAAAACACTGACCCTAAATATGATTTTCATTAATATAAGGAATAATAATATTAAATACATAAGAAATAAATGTATGATTTTTTTCGTAATTCTGAAAATTCTCCATTTAAAATCTGGATGGGATAATTAAAATTTTAAAGATGAATGTAAACAGAGAAGCTTTCCACCTGAAACATATCAAAGGAAAAACTAAGATTTATTACAAAAAAGTGAATGCATTTAAACTTACATTTTTATGTGAGCTACTCAACAACACAACGTCACAAGGCACAGTTTCATGTTCATGTAGTACCAGTATATCTCCAACCTATAACATACAGTTTCATGTTCATGTTGTACCAGTATATCTCCCACCTATAACATACAGTTTCATGTTCATGTAGTACCAGTATATCTCCAACCTATAACATACAGTTTCATGTTCATGTAGTACCAGTATATCTCCCACCTATAACATACAGTTTTATGTTCATGTAGTACCATATCCCTATAGAACATACAGTTTCATGTTCATGAATACCAGTATATCCCTTTAGAACATACAATCCATAAGTGAGTTTTTGCCACAAACTCAAATGTTTTAATCCCCTTATCTGATGGTGTAAACATTTGATTTTTCAAACTTAGAATATTTGATTAAACAGTATTCATGGTTTGAAATATCAAAGGTCTACTACATCAGGTTACATAGATATAAGGATTAGAAAATCAGAGATTATTACGAAAACTCAGTTCCTTTATCCGAAAACGGTTTGATATTTTTTTCTTCATTATAACCTTACGTATGATATAACACTCTGGTTTTAATGTTTCTATTCAAATATCCGATACAGAGATAAGCCTTGCTTGCTTGCTTAGACTGCCTTATTTATATATATTTATATATCAAACATGTTGTCAGGCAACAAACAAACAAACAGGCAATCTGACACACAGTTTAACGGAAAACTGTTTGGCAGACTTGAATACAGCTATACTGTGGGACCCATAAAACTCTGAAATAGGAAGAAAACTGTTTGATAGACTTGAAAACAGCTACAAATGGACCCATACAACTCTGGAATAGGAAGAAACAGTTTAGAAGACTTGAATCCTCCTAAAGTGGGACCCATAAAACTCTGGAATAGGAAAAAAATTGTTTAAAGGACTTGAATACAGCTACAGTGGGACCCATATAACTATGGAATAGGAAGAAAACTGTTTGGTAGACTTGAATACAGTTACAGTGGGACCCATAAAACTTTGGAATAGGAAAAAAACTGTTTAGAAGACTTGAATATAGCTACAGTGGGACCCATATAACTCTGGAATAGGAAGAAAACTGTTTGGTAGACTTGAATACAGATACAGTGGGACCCATAAAACTCTGGAATAAGAAGAAAACTGTTTAGAAGACTTGAATACAGCTACAGTGGGACCTATCTGGACAATTGATAACGATTGTGTAGTGCACAGTGCATAGAGGCCCTTTTCACATAATAAGTTTATTTAAAAGCTATAAAAACGATTGGCTTTGTAACAACATTACATAAACATAAGATTGCTTAAAAGAATTTTAGAATTCTCAAATACCCGGCATACTACCTTGATCCTGCGGCTGATCAGTATTTCTGAGGAATATACCATTGATCCTTTGGTGCCCAGACATTTACCGTTTTTTGTATCAGTGATTGCTGGGTACAGGTGACATAGGTACACAGATCAAATTTAGAATTTCGGCTCTGTACTTGTACAAGGTTAAAAACATAGTAGTTTCCTACCATGATCTGTTCACTATGAACTACAGCCTTCTTCCCCTTCTTAATAATATGAACTGGTCTCTTGTTTATCCTCGCGTCTTCTTTATGCCTAAATGGTTTTTTTGTTTGAAATATACGTATGAACAGATTTAAGGTAAACTTTTATGGAATTATTTGTAGTTTAGAAACGTTTATTGGAATTATATGTACAGTAGATTAAAGATCAACGTGTATTTGAATTATATGTACAGCATGATTAAAGATCAACGTGTATTGGAATTATATGTACAGTAGATTAAAGATCAACGTGTATTGGAATTATATGTACAGTATATTAAAGATCAACGTGTATTTGAATTACATGTACAGTAGATTAAAGATCAAGGTGTATTGGAATTATATGTACAGTAGATTAAAGATCAACGTGTATTGGAATTATATGCACAGTAGATTAAAGATCAACGTGTATTGGAATTGTATGTACAGTAGATTAAAGATCAACGTGTATTGGAATCATATGTACAGTAGATTAAAGATCAATGTGAATTGGAATTATATTTACAGTAGATTAAAGATCAACGTGTATTGGAATTATATGTACAGTTATTAAAGATCAAGGTGTATTGGAGTTATATGTACAGTAGATTAAAGATCAACGTGTATTGGAATTATATTTACAGTAGATAAAAGATCAACGTGTATTGGAATTATATGTACAATAGATTAAAGATCAAGGTGTATTTGAATTATATGTACAGTAGATTAAAGACCAACTTGTATTGGAATTATATGTAAAGAAAAACTTTTGTTGGATATTTCATTTTTGCATCATGCCATGAAACAATTTTATAAAGGTTAAACGAAACAACAAAATATTTAATTCAATAAATCTTTAATTTTATCAATAGTTTTCTCGAAATTCCTTAAAACTTCATAAAATATTTCTATATTTTTAAAACTGAGCAAATGCAGTCCATAAATTATTAAACCACTTGCTTTCATTGCTTCAAATTATTAAATTTTAAATCAGCCCAGCTTCTATTTGATATTTCTAATGCACGAATTAAAGAGAAACTACAAAACCATCAACAATATTTTTACTTTACTTAAATCATAATTAAACATGATACGGTGTATAATGTTAAATGCATACTCCTATATTAAATGCTTGACTATTTGATCTAGCAGATTAATTGTTTAAATATCAAAGGATACCACATCATGCAAAACTAACAGGAATAAAAAATTTAGAATGTGAGGCGAATAATCAGTGCCTCTTACAGAAAATGCATTGCATACATTGCATGTAGTTTTGAATAATTACTAAGCACAAGTTTAAGTCTATAATCTTCTTCAAATAATTAACAAATAAAATTCTGAAAAGGAATTGAGTCTTTGCAACAAACTCAAATTTTCTAACTTTTATAGTTTTGCAGTCTGATGTAGTGAACCTTTAATATTTCAAACTTTGATTAATTCAGAATTCTATAGTTTGAAATCAAAGGTCTACGACAATGGGTTGCAAAGATAAAGGGATTAGAAAATCAGGGTTAGTGGCAAAAATCAGTTCCTTGGAAAAAAAGTAATAACCTTTTTGTAACATAGTTTTGATAAAAAGAGGTATGGAATAAGCACCTGAATAATGTTAAAAATATAAAGGAACTGAGTTTTTGTCACAAACCCAAACTATCTAATCCCATATATCTTTCCAACCTGATGGTGTAAACCTTTGATATTACAAACTCTAGTCTTTAGACATTGGAATGAAAAGATATGGGGATTAGAAAATTAAAAAATTCTGTAAATTGAACCTGAGATAGTCTTCGTAAGCTTGTTTGATCATAGTGACGATAATAACGAAGACGAGGGACATCATCCAGGTGTACGGGGAGATGGGGGAGTCTATCAGGAGGGTTAGCACCATAGACACCTGGGAAACAGTGAAATGATAAAGGGAAGGTTCAATGATTTAAAAATAAACTGAAATAATTTTATCGTTAAAAGTAAACTGAGGATGATTAATATTGGAATTAAGCCAACCGTCCATCCGAGGTTTGCTGCAATTTCCCTTAATAACAATATTGCAATAAAAATAATTTCAAAATCGTCCATACTCCATACGGTTGCGAATTGACAGTATAATAACGGAGAAATCACCGTAAGGCCCCCCAAAAAATATTTTTAAAAGTTTTATGTTTTACATAATTTTCTTGGAAATTTTATGTTAAATTAAAATCTGATAGGCGCTTTTAAAAATATTAAAAATTAAAGTAGTTATAGCCAAATAAAGGTCCAAAAGTCTTTATTTTTACTTTTTAAAGTGTCTGGTGAGTTTTCTATTTCTAACTTATTCAATTTTCATTTTTTTAAAGCGCTTTTCATATTTGAATTCAGCATAAAATATACAAGAAAATTATGTAACTAAATATTTTTTTTTGTCCTTACGATGATTTGAAAATTTCAAAATTGTTCATTCGGTTTTGAAATTTTTTTATTGCAATATTTCTATCAAGTGAAAACGCAACAACCTCTGGTAGCCGTGGGCGGTCAGCTGATTTCTGAAAAAAGTCACAAATCAATCATTCTTACTGTAAACGTAACCTCATGTTACTCTTTATTAGGGCTGGGCAAGTTAAAGACTTTTTTCAAGTCATTCGTTAGCGGTATAGTTAAAATAGTAAAAAAAAAACCTTTCAGGTTGCAGTTCCTTTTTAAATATAGATTGACATGTCCGATTCACAACCGTAATCTTAATGATCAAGAAGGAATGAAGTATTGATTTCTTTTCTTTTAATGTTTATCTTCAGTTGGGGGTTTTCTATTAAAGTGACTGGCGGATTTCTTGTTTCAAAAACAATAGAGAATTGAACACTATTCAAGATAGAAAAGTGACGATATCTTCCTCATTTTTGATTCGATAAAGTTAATTTCTAAGGGTACCTTTGTGAATCAGGCATGTCCCTATTTTAAAAAGGCGTCACTTAAAATGAAAACGACAATATAAATGAAAATATCGCAATGTAGATACATCGACATTATAGATATGTTTTCCCGTTCCAATTTTAATTTAATTTTGATTTTTTAAAGAAAGTTTTGATTTTTGAATTACATAATGTCAAGTTGTTTCCTTTAAATACTAAAAGCTCTAATTTTCTTATCCTTATATATATTTGTAACCTGATGGTGTAAACCTTTGTTATTTAAAACGTATGCTATAACAGAATTCGTAGATTGAAATATCAAAGGTCCAGGGTTTAGAAAATCCGAGTTTGTGGCAAAAATTCAGTTCCTTTCAAGATTTCCAAATGAAAAGGAAAGTTTTCTTCAGAAAATGTTAATTTATTTATATTTTATATATTGTTGAGTAATAACCAGAAAACAATGGAATAGGATGACGACATTATAACAATATTTAAGTGTAATCGTTGTTGTTACAAAGCAAATAGTTTTACTAGACACTTAATAAATCACTAATTTAGGGAAATAGGTCTGCTTACACTGCATACTTGCTGTGTCCATGCTCATTGAAATTTTTACAGTTTTAACTTGATTCTAAAAGTCGTCTTTCTATTTCAGAGTTTTCTGGTTATCACTGTATATTTATCATATTTATTCAGAATGTTTGCTACATTTTATTTTTGGATATTTGGCAAAATTTTGTCAAGTATAATGTTCAAAAATTTAAATATTAGGAAATAAAGGAAATAAGTATTTAAACGTAGCGGTGTCTGGCATAGGTAAACTGTTAAAGCAAAAAAAAGAAAAGTGTCGAATTACAAAAAGAAAAATTGTATAGTTGGTAAAAGTGTAAAAAAAAACTTATATATTAAAACATTATTTATGACAATGAAGAATAAAAAGTATTTGTAAAAATGCGTCACAGTTTGCAGTTTGTCGTCGACAAACAGTTTTCAAGGACTCTCTAGACAATATCATAACATTGAAGAGTTGTAAATGGTTTAGCCTCGCTAGAATTAGCTTAAACTAGCTAGAATTAGCTTAACCTAGCTAGAGTTAGCTTAAACTAGCTAGAATTAGCTTAAAATAGCAAGAATTAGCTTAAATTAGTTAGAATTAGTTTTAACTAGCTAGAATTAGCTTAAACTAGCTAGAATTAGCTAAAACTGGCTCAAATTAGCTCAAACCAGCTTAACTTAGCTTAAAATAGCTTAACTTGGCTTAAAATAGCTAGAATTAGCTTTTACTTGCTAGAATTAGCTTAAAATAGCTTAATTTGGCTTAAACTATACTTAGATTGGCTTAAAATAGCTTGAATTAGCTTTCAATAGCTTCACTTGGCTGAAAATAGCTTGAATTAGCTTACAATAGCTTAACTTGGCTCAAACTATACTTAAATTTTCTCAAAATAGCTTGAATTAGCTTAAAATAGCTGTACTTGGCTTAAACTAGCTTAACATGGCTTTAAAAAGCTTAACTTGGCTTAAACTAGCTAGAATTAGTTTAAACTAGCTTATTTGTGCTTAAACTATAGCTAGAATTAGCTTTTACTATGTTAAATTAGGTCAAATTAGCTCAAACTAACTTAACTTAACCTAACTAGGCTTAAAATAGCATAGCTTAACTTGGCTTCGAGCGACCAACTATATTATAGAATATTCATAACAATAATCTTAAAACCTTTATCTGAACAAGGATGACGAAGATATCCTTGTTTTCTAGCTTACCAGAAAGTAGAAGTTAGCTCCTCTTCTGAACTGCTCTAAAAGATTAAGAACAGGGAAGCTGAGAATAGTATACTTGGCAGACTTAAATCTAAAATGAAATAAAGATTTGAATGTTTTTTATTTTCATCGTTTTTAAATCTCTCCTTATCATTTTCTTATATTTTTAAAATTATTTCCTTAACATTTACTTTTGTTTTAGTTTGAAAACCCTCTGCTAAAAATACAGTTTTATAACTGTTACCCGGTGAAAATTGTCTTCAACGTTTTAATTTAAATACATCATCAAATTCTTCTTATTCTTTCCTGAGAAATTTTTTAATACATTCATAATTTTAGAAACTTGTTCAAACCTTGAACGGAAAAAATCTATTTGTGCACTGGATAAAATACTCGAACATAACCATGGAGAAAATGTGAAAATACAATAAATGAAATGAGCTCACTTGTTTGGCTTAAATTTGATTTCTGTTTTGTCAGTGTCAATTTCTAACTTTTCAAGGATTTTTCTCCGATGTTTGTTGCGCAGTATAACTCCTCGTTTCTAAAAAAAATATTATTATCATCTTAAAATGCAAAAATACATGAAAAATGCATTTAACTAAAAAACATATTTTTGCACTTTTAGATTAGTATTTTATTTTAACTTCTCCCACAGGCTAAACAAATGTGCACTTTTACTTGTTTTCTAAGTGATCTATAGATTGCAAGCTCTCAAGGAAAGCTCGATGGTAATTAAGAAAAAAAAAATTTAAGACTAAACCGGAACAAAATATTTTTAGTGTGCTTTATGTAGTTCTTGTGTTTACCTGAAAATTTGTTCTTATGTCTTAAAAATGTAGTACTTGTGTTTGCCTAGAAATGTTTTATGTGTTTACTTGGAAATATGTTCTTGTGTTTACCTGGAAATGTGTTTTTTGGTTTACCTAATTATATGTTCTTGCGTTTACCAGGAAATGTGTTCTTGTGTTTACCAGGAAATGTGTTCTTGTGTTTACCAGGAAATGTGTTCTTGTGTTTACCTGGAAATTGTTCTTGTGTTAAACTAAAAATGTGTTCTTGTCTTTCCCTGGAAACGTGTTCTTGTGTTTACCTGATAATGTGTTTTTGTGTTTACCTGGAAACGTGTTCTTGTGTTTACCAGGAAATGTGTTCTTGTGTTCACCAGGAAATGTGTTCTTGTGTTTACCTGGAAATGTGTTCTTGTGCTTACCTGATAATATGTTCATGTGTTGACCTAGAAATGTGTTCTGTGTTTACCTGGAAGTGTGTTCTTGTGTTTCAAAAATGTAGTACTTGTGTTTGCCTAAAAATGTTTTGTGTGTTTACCTGGAAACGTGTTCTTGTGTTTACCTGAAAATGTTTTCTTGTGTTTACCTGATAATGTGTTCTTGTGTTTACCTGATAATGTGTTCTTGTGTTTACCTGATAATGTGTTCTTGTGTTTACCTGAAAATGTGTTCTTGTGTTTACCTGATAATGTGTTCTTGTATTTACCTGAAAATTTGTTCTTGTGTTTACCTGATAATGTGTTCTTGTGTTTACCTGATAATGTGTTCTTGTGTTTACCTGAAATTGTGTTCTTGTGTTTACCTGAAAATGTGTTCTTGTGTTTACCAGGAAATGGGTTCTTGTGTTTACCAGGAAATGTGTTCTTGTGTTTACCTGAAATTGTGTTCTTGTGTTTACCTGGAAATGTGTTCTTGTGTTTCCCTGGAAACGTGTTCTTGTGTTTACCTGATAATGTGTTCTTGTGTTTCCCTGGAAACGTGTTCTTGTGTTTATCTGATAATGTGTTCTTGTGTTTACCTGGAAATGTGTTCTTGAAAGCCAATCAAAGTTTCTGTCCCATCTCCAGGCAGGAAATTCAAGCCTCGGCGACCAGATAAACCTGCACATACATATCCTATGTGTTCTGTATCCTATATTCTTTTTTCTGTGTTCTGTATTCCGTATTCTGTATCTTGTGTGCTCTGTGTTTAGAATACAGAATAAAGAATACAGAATACAGAATACAGGACAGATAATACAGAACACATAATACAGAATAATACAGAATACAGAATACAGGCTACTGCATTCATTTTGTTCTGTGTCCTGTATGCTGTGTTCTGTTTTTGTTGTTCTAAAACTTTTAGGTTTAAACTTTTCAAAGCCACCGCAAAATAATTTTCCATGATGATAAGATTCTAAACTTCTAAAATTTTCAAACCTTTTTCTGTAAAAGTTTACTTTGCAAAAATAATATCCACAGAAAAAACTCCATAAAAAGGTTTAAAACACTACAGGGTTTACCTGGTTCTGAGTTTGGTATACTGGTGTGAGATCCTACTCTTGATATTATTCCAACTCCAGTCTGAATCTCCTAGACACTCCTCCCCCTTCCCTCCCTCTATATCCGGGGCTATCATCCCTCCATAGACCTGGTTCGGAGCCCGTCTAGGTGTAGAGCTAGACCTAGATCTAGATCTTACCCCCTCTCTTCCAGACCACGGAGTCTTATCATCAAACGAGTAGGCCCGAGTTTTCATTTTTTTAACATCTGAAAAGATTTTTAACACAAATTCCGTCGCAAAAATCTCAAATATTCCTTTAATCTGCAGGGTGGCCAAAATGTACGAATTGTACGGATTTTATTTTTTTAGCCCTAAAATTATACGGATTCTACGGATTGTACTGATTTTATTTTTTAAGCCATGAAATTGTATGATTTTACGGATTGTACTGATTTTAATTTTTTTTAGACCTAAAATTATAGGGATTGTACGGATTGTACGGATTTTTCTTCAAATTGTACGGATTGTACGGATTTTTAGTCTGGAAGTACATATTCCCCCTTTTTGTTGACTCATTTTAGCAAATTTGCATGAAAATTTTCAAAAAAAAAACTTGTCAAAAAGAAGTTGGTTTAACTTGTTTTCTTCATTCTAAATAATATTAGGTTGGTTGATTGTTGTTTCAATTGACAATTAAAATTCATTAATAGTTTTTTAAGAACATTGATTTTTGCTATAAATGAGTTTTCTAAAAAGCTTAAACAAACAAACCCATCCCATTGAAGAGAAGTAAAAGACTAAATGCCATGATTATAGACTTTAAGATTTTAAATGTTATTTATCCTGTTTCTCCTCTTATTCTCATCCTAATTTACTTGTTTCTCTTTTCATTCTCATCCTAATTTGCTTGTTTCTCTTATCATTCTCATCCTAATTTACTTGTTTCTCTTCTTATTCTCATCCGAATTTACTTGTTTCTCTTCTCATTCTCATCCTAATTTACTTGTTTCTCTTTTCATTCTCATCCTAATTTACTTGTTTCTCTTCTCATTCTCATCCTAATTTACTTGTTTCTCTTCTCATTCTCATCCTAATTTACTTGTTTCTCTTTTCATTATCATCCTAATGTACTTGTTCCTCCTCTCATTCTCATCCTAATTTACTTGTTTCTCCTCTCATTCTCATCCTAATTTACTTGTTTCTCCTCTCATTCTCATCCTAATTTACTTGTTCATCCTCTCATTCTCATCCTAATTAACTTGTTTCTCCTCTCATTCTCATCCTAATGTACTTGTTTCTCCTCTCATTCTCATCCTAATTTACTTGTTTCTGCTCTCATTCTCATCCTAATTTAGTTGTTTCTCCTCTCATTCTCATCCTAATTTACTTTTTTCTACTCTGATTATCATCCTAATTTATTTGTTACTCCTATTATCATCCTAATGTATTTGTTTCTCCTCTCATTCTCATCCTAATTTAGTTGTTTCTCCTCTTATTATCATCCTAATTTACTTGTTTCTCCTCTCATTCTCATCCTAATTTAGTTGTTTCTCCTCTTATTATCATCCTAATTTACTTGTTTCTCCTCTCATTCTCATCCTAATTTACTTGTTTCTCCTCTCATTCTCATCCTAATTTAGTTGTTTCTCCTCTCATTCTCATCCTAATTTAGTTGTATAAATATATGTATTAAGGTACTTTTTACAGATAGATCAAAAAGCAATGTAATGACTTCTCCTGCTGAAGAAATTTAAACCCTCACACATGAACAATTGAATTTTGATGGTTTTTTTTCAAAAATGGTTACATTTTTTAAAATGTACGGTTTGTACGGATTCTTTTTAAATGTACGCGGATTGTACGGAGTTTTTCAAAAAAATGTACAGATTGTACGGATTTTTCCCCAAAAAATGTACGGATTGTACGGAATTGTTCTGAAAATGTACGGATTTTTGTATGGATTTTTTCATAAAACGTTTTGGCCACCCTGAATCTGTAAAAAGGGTTATTTTTGAAATTATCTTCTCCAGGACTATAAAAAAGGATGCAGAGGATACAAGCAGGTTGGTAGCTAGAGTGATACAAAGGATAAATACCTATCAACACTTAAAAGGTCTCATTGGTTGATGCATAATTCACATGAATGAATAGATCTTTGTGTGGTTCTATATGATTGCATTGTATTGAGTTATTCATCCTCAATAAACTTTGAAACTAATCCAAATTTTAAAGACTAAAATGTCAATATACGACACTATGGCTTATCACTCATATATGACTAGGTATAAAATGCCATGGAAAGTGTACAAAAAGGTTTAATAAAGATAAGGTAATGTATGACATGGGGTAAAACTGATCAAAGAGGAAAGTATTGATTGAGACAAGAAATTATCCGGGGCAAAACTGATCAATGATTGTGGATAAAAATGTAAAAAATAGGGGTTAAAAATCATTAATGATTAAGTCTAAAGGTATTGTGCTTAACAGTGTAAAGCATATAAGACGACGGCAAATATTGATGAAAAATATTGTCACTTGTCAGAAGAAAAACTAAAAAATGTGATGAGCTGTGTACCTTGCTACTAAATTTTTATCATAGTTTCCTTATCTTTTGCCTAACATTATAAAATACTATATACGTACAAACGTTATATATACCGTAGGTTATTTCTATATCCCAACCCCTGCACTCCAGGCACGTTAATTGAACTAAAGAAAATTACGGTTGAAATCTTATATTTATGAAAGAAGATTTATGATTTCCCAAGATTTAAAGAAAATAATATTTTGATCTTTTTTATTGAAGATATACAACTCTACAATAAATAGAAAATACAATTATCGCGCGATAAGTAAAAATAATGTTTATTGTGTTGATATTTCGTTTTCATATTGCAGTTAATTTTATAGTTTCTGCAAAAACTTTAAAGTAGTAATTTGCATCACAAACTAATGGAAAACCCCAGAAGTATTATGATTATAAACATTTGGTTGGTTTAGAGCTTTTTAAAGGGTCTACTGCAGTCTACAGAATCAATTTCGGTTGACCCACTATAACTATATCAAAAGTGGAAAGTTCAAATCACAACGACACCCTTCAAATTACAAAGTAAAAATAAAGAAGATATCGTAATTATATTCTCCGACATATTAAATTCTCACTATCATTTTCTTTTCTCTTCAACATAAATCCGCAAGTCACTTTGGCTGAAAAACCACAATTGAAAAAGACAAGCTTTAATTACATGAAGGGTTACTTGAAATTACGTCTACAGTCCGCTTCATCAGCATTCTCAAAGATCTTTATGTGTATATTTTCACAAATAAATCAATTTTTTGATTATTTTTTCTTAAAAAATTATGTCTTTTTTCTTAATTTAGATGTCGCAGTCACCATTTCACTTGGATCTTATCGGGACATTCAGGGTTAGAGGAAATCTCAGATTTTCTTTTTCAAAACTGAAATTTTTTCCAATTTTAAGATTGAATCCTGCTGAGTTCTCATATAATCCTGCTGAGTGCTCATATAATCCTGCTGAGTGCTCATATAATCCTGCTGAGTGCTCATATAATCCTGCTGAGTGCTCATATAATTCACAATCTCTCAGATTGGAAATTAAAGTAGTGACAAAGGATATTGTGAGTTTACAATAGGGTTTAAAATCTGATAAATGCACCTGCACTATTAAAGTATTTAATGTATACTGGAGTAGTGTATGAGGATATGGGTGTGTGTTTGAGTAAAAACCAAGGGAACGAGACTAGTATGGGACTTTCTTTATAATTCACCCGTATTCTTTACACCTTTCAAAACAATGGTATTGTTGGGTCCTCTGTAGTACTGGGCAAATTGGACTTTTTTCATTTTTTATCAATAGTATTTTTTGGGAAAGGGAGGGTATCTGGAAGATAGTTAGGTATTTAAAGATTGAAAAGAAAACTAAGGTAATATCTCTTGTTATATGTGTTTTTAATATAAGTGTATATAAGCCTTTTTTATCCATGCAGAACTTAAAAAGTGGAAACATCAAAAATTTGAATTTCTATGCGCTTTTAGTTTATTCTTTCAAAAAAACAAAGGAATTGAGTCATGGCCACAAACTCAAATTTTCTAATCCCTATATTTCTGCAATTTGATAGTGTAAGCCTTTGTTTTTTAACTTAAGACTATTTGATCTAACAGAATTTATAGTTTTGACATTGGGTTGCAAAGCTGATATGCCATCATATGGTTTAGAAAATCCAAGTGTGTGTTGCAAAGCTGATATGCCATCATATGGATTAGAAAATCCTAGTGTGGGTTGCAAAGCTGATATGCCATCATATGGCTGAGAAAATCCAAGTGTGTGATGCAAAGCTGATATGCCATCATATGGTTTAGAAAATCCTAGTGTTGGTTGCAAAGCTGATATGCCATCATAGGGCTTAGAAAATCCTAGTGTGGGTAGCAAAGCTGATATGCCATCATAGGGCTTAGAAAATCCTAGTGTGGGTTGCAAAGCTGATATGCCATCATAGGGCTTAGAAAATCCTAGTGTGTGTTGCAAAGCTGATATGCCATCATAGGGCTTAGAATATCCAAGTGTGTGTTGCAAAGCTGATATGCCATCATATAGGGCTTAGAAAATCCTAGTGTGTGTTGCAAAGCTGATATGCCATCATAGGGCTTAGAAAATCCTAGTGTGTGTTGCAAAGCTAATATGCCATCATAGGGCTTAGAAAATCCTAGTGTGGGTTGCAAAGCTAATATGCCATCATAGGGCTTAGAAAATCCTAGTGTGTGTTGCAAAGCTAATATGCCATCATAGGGCTTAGAAAATCCTAGTGTGGGTTGCAAAGCTAATATGCCATCATAGGGCTTAGAAAATCCTAGTGTGGGTTGCAAAGCTGATATGCCATCATATGGTTTAGAAAATCCTAGTGTGTGTTGCAAAGCTGATATGCCATCATATGGCTTAGAATATCCAAGTGTGTGTTGCAAAGCTGATATGCCATCATATGGTTTAGAAAATCCAAGTGTGGGTTGCAAAGACTCAATTCCTTTCTATTTTTTTATTCTCCAAAAACCTTTAGTTGCTGCACCTATCTTCCATAGTTTTCCCTTACTCGTGCACGTTATTAACTTTTCATTAATTCACAAATTTGAACTAGTTGTGCATTCTGAACAGTTTAAAATACTTTCTGCAGTAGTAATTTAATACCATATAGCTAGCTATATTATAAACAAATATTTAGTTTGTTAAACATTTTCAAAAGATGAAGAGGAAAACTGGGGTGCACCATCTTCTTCTAAAGTTTTGGGATTGCCAAAGTGAGTTTAAGTATACTGAAGGTTAGGGGGGTAGGGTCCGTGTATACATTTTACTCTGAAATGTTAGAAGCGTTAGAAACTAGTTTTATCAAAACAAAGAGCAATGGATGTAAACAAAAATAGGAATTTTACAGGGCAGGGTAGAGAGGTCAGTCTTAAAAAATCATTTTTCTAACTATTGATATCATTTTACCTACACCATGCACCCCCCCCCCCCCGGGTGAGATGCGTTCGTTTTTTTTACATTTGAATATTATTTCACGTTTTGGATATGATTAAATATTCTTTAAAATTATCGTTATTATTTTTAATACTTTTTTATTCAGTATGCATACAATTAGACCAAAAAGTAAATAAAAGACTAAAATAGAATTTGGTTAATTTGGGATTGAAAATAAGATCTTGCTGGACCTTACTCTTGGACAAAACCATTAAATAAGCGTGCCATGCATGAAAACAAACAATGCCAAGCTAGGCCAATAAAAGTCATTTATTCTGACCGCTTTCTTCGTCATAATTAGGTTTTATATTTGTAAACCAAGGTTAATTGTTCCTTTATATACTAAACTGTAAGATAAATAATAAAAACAAATATTATGATTAATTCAACCGTTAATCCTTTATCATAAACTTTTAAACAAGAATAGTATGAAGGGTGGAAGGAAGTGGTGGTAAAAAAGTACAGTATGTAGGGTGGAGGTAAGTCTGCTGAACAAGAATAGTTTAAAGGGCGAAGGAAAGTGTGCTGAACAAGACTAGTTTGAAGGGCGGAGGGAATTTGTCTAAGAAGGAAAAAGTATTAAGGGCCCGGAGTGAAGTTTCTTGGCGATAAAAGTATGAACAGCGGAGAGAAGTGTGCTAAATTGGAATAGCAAGTAGGGCGGAGGGAAGTGTGCTAAATTAGAATAGCATGTAGGGCGGAGGGAAGTGTGCTGAATTAGAATAGTATGTAGGGCGGAGGGAAGTGTGCTGAATTAGAATAGTATGTAGGGCGGGGAAGTGTGATAAATTAGAATAGTATGTAGGACGGAGGGAAGTGTGCTGAATTAGAATATTATGTAGGGCGGAGGGAAGTGTGCTGAATTAGAATAGTATGTAGGGCGGGGAAGTGTGATGAATTAGAATAGTATGTAGGGCGGAGGGAAGTGTGCTGAATTAGAATAGTATGTAGGGCGGAGGGAAGTGTCCTAAATTAGAATAGTATGAAGGGCGGAGAAAAGTGTGCTGAATTAGAATAGTATGTAGGGCGGAGGGAAGTGTGCTGAATTAGAATAGTATGCAGGGCGGGGAAGTGTGATGAATTAGAATAGTATGTAGGGCGGGGGAAAGTGTGCTGGAATAGTACGTAGGGAGGGAAGTGTGCTGAATTAGAATAGTATGAAGGGCGGAGAAAAGTGTGCTGAATTAAATTATTAGAATAGTATGTAGGGCGGAGGGAAGTGTGCTGAATTAGAATAGTATGTAGGGCGGGGAAGTGTGCTGAATTAGAATAGTATGTAGGGCGGAGGGAAGTGTGCTAAATTAGAATAGTATGAAGGGCGGAGGGAAGTGTGCTGAATTAGAATAGTATGTAGGGCGGAGGGAAGTGTGCTGAATTAGAATAATATGTAGGGCGGGGAAGTGTGCTGAATAAGAATAGTATGTAGGCCGGAGGGAAGTGTGCTGAATTAGAATAGTATGTAGGGCGGGGAAGTGTGCTGAATTAGAATAGTATGTAGGGTGGGAAAGTGTGCTGAATTAGAATAGTATGTAGGGCGGAGGGAAGTGTGCTGAATTAGAATAGTATGTAGGGAGGGGAAGTGTGCTGAATTAGAATAGTATGTAGGGCGGAGGGAAGTGTTCTGAATTAGAATAGTATGTAGGGAGGGGAAGTGTGCTGAATTAGAATAGTATGTAGGGAGGGGAAGTGTGCTGAATTAGAATAGTATGTAGGGCGGAGGGAAGTGTGCTAAATTAGAATAGTATGTAGGGCGGAGGGAAGTGTTCTGAATTAGAATAGTATATAGGGCAGAGGGAAGTGTGCTGAATTAGAATAGTATGTAGGGAGGGAAAGTGTGCTAAATTAGAATAGTATGAAGGGCGGAGGGAAGTGTGCTGAATTAGAATAGTATATAAGGCGGAGGGAAGTGTGCTGAATTAGAATAGTATGTAGGGCGGAGGGAAGTGTGCTGAATTAGAATAGTATATAGGGCGGAGGAAAATGTGCTGAATTAGAATAGTATGAAGGGCGGAGGGAAGTGTGCTGAATTAGAATAGTATGTAGGGCGGAGGGAAGTGTGCTAAATTAGAATAGTATGTAGGGCGGAGGTAAGTGTTCTGAATTAGAACAGTATGTTGGGCGGAGGGAAGTTTGCTGAATTAGAATAGTTTGTAGGGCGGAGGGAAGTGTGCTGAATTAGAATATTATGTAGGGCGGAGGGAAGTGTGCTGAATTAGAATAGTATGTAGGGCGGAGGGAAGTGTTCTGAATTAGAATAGTATGTAGGGTTGGAGGGAATTGTGCTGAATTAGAATAGTATGTAGGGCGGATGGAAGTGTGCTGAATTAGAATATTATAGAGGGCGGAGGGAAGTGTGCTGAATTAGAATAGTATGAAGGGCGGAGGGAAGTTTGCTGAATTAGAATAGTTTGTAGGGCGGAGGGAAGTGTGCTGAATTAGAATAGTATGTAAGGCGGAGGGAAGTGTGCTGAATTAGAATAGTATGTAGGGCGGAGGGAAGTGTGCTGAATTAGAATAGTATGGAAGTGTGCTGAATTAGAATAGTATGTAGGGAGGGGAAGTGTGCTGAATTAGAATAGTATGTAGGGCGGAGGGAAGTGTGCTGAATTAGAATAGTATGTGGGGCGGAGGGAAGTGTGCTGAATTAGAATAGTATGTAGGGCGGAGAGAAGTGTGCTGAATTTGAATAGTATGTAGGGCGGAGGGAAGTGTGCTGAATTTGAATAGTATGTAGGGCGGAGGGAAGTGTGCTAAACAAGAATAGTTTCAAATAAGTTTATAATATGGAACGGGACATTTACATTTACATTTTTCAAGCTCAACACAAAGTGTTTCTTTAGTTTGTGAAACAGAAACAATTTCTGAAATTGGAAAAATATTTCAAAATACCGCCTGATTGACAATTGATGGTAATTAAGGTTTATAATTGATGACACAAAAAGTGTGTGTTTGAAAACAACACAATGAACTGTTTTTGGTTTAAAGAGCTATTCTTATATCTATAACACATTTTTTGTGTCATCAATAAAAAAAATATACTGAACAAAAGTTAGGAAAATCTATCCATTCCATTGATGAGAATAATGCCCCGAAAAAAAATAGTTGAGAGTGAGATATATATTTATATGTACTGTACATGTATAACCAGAACCTTCAAAAGCGGACCTAACATTAAAAAATGTGCTCGGTCTCCTTTTTAAAGATTATTAAAAGCTGAATTATAATTTTATTTTTACGTTTTACACGAAAGAGTCACAGAATAGAATAAATTGCACATTTTAGAGAAAAATTATTGGGTTAGACCCATGAAACATTTTGTCGTGGAAGAAATATTTATTTAAACATCTAAAATGTATATTTATACAGCTGGTGTCCCAATAAACATGGGAATTCAGTGACGAATTCGATATCGTCTTTTTAAATATTTCTTTGATTTAGTTCAGTGATACCATACTGAGAAAGCTGTAATCTGTTAGAGTTTCGTCTGCTTGTTCACAATTTGTTTGTTTATGTTTTGACTGCATATTGTTGTACCTAGGAAGATAAGAAAATTGCGGTATACAAACAGAGTAAACTTGTCCGTCTTCACTCTTCATCTTGCGGAGACATTATACAGACACATCTTTTCAGTCTTTTACCCTTTTCTTAAACTAGCAGACATAAGAATATTATGGCTTTTGAAATTAGGTATTACAATGCTAATTTATGATAAAGACGATATCGAATTCGTCACTGAATTCCCATGTTTTTTGGGACACCCTGTAGTATATTATTTCTACTACATGTCCCCTAGCCCATAGTCCCGATTCAAGGCCTACTATATACAGGGTGTCCCAAAAAACATGGGAATTCAGTGACGAATTCGATATTGTCTTTGTTATGAATTAGCATTGTAATACCTAATTTCAAAAGCCGTAATATTATTATGTTTGCTAAAGTTTATTTTATGAAAACGGTAAATGGCTGTAAAGATGTGAGTATAATGTCTCTGCAAGATGAACAGTGAAGACGGACAAGTTTGCTCTGTTTGTATACTGCAATTTTCTTGTTTTACTAAGTACAATTCTGTATGCAGTCAAAACATAAACAAACAAAATGTGAACATAGCAGACGAAACTTTTACAGATCACAGCTTTCTCAGTAGGTATCAATATAGGCATGGGGTGAAGGGAGCAGGAGGGGGGGATAGATAAAACTCCTAAGAATGCGCGAATACCGGATAATATTTTCTTAATTCTCTCTCTCTATGACAGCTTGCTCTGACAGCTTGCTTCTATAGTAATGTTAAGGATGAAC
>NW_019396208.1:0-3662 GCF_000591075.1 Eurytemora carolleeae
ATAATAATGATAATGATCATAATGGTAATGGTAATAATAATAATAATAACATGCGTAGCCGTAACATGAATGTTTCAATATTTCTCCTTGTACATAAACTAAATGTGTACTGTCCTGATTCTGTACAATCTGTTCGTATTCCTCCTTCCTGTACTGTACAATTAGATCTATCTGGTCCTGCAGGGAGAGCAGGTAGAGTACAGCTTCCTCTCTAGTCACACCAGACATATCCATGTCATTCACCTAGACAAACAAAATTTAAAATTTCAAGTTCATTAATAATTATATAATTCAGGTGTCAAATTCTATATTTAACGCATTTAATGAGAAAAAAGAATTTGTATGAATTTCTCAGTAAAGAATTGTTACAATCGTATCAAGTTCATTTCTGGTTTAGCCTGAACCCCTTTTTTATCGCGAACACTTTCTTTAAGTAGAACAAAAGCGACATACACATTTTTTCATTTTAAAGACAATTTTACAAATTGGATATTACTAGTTTATTTCTAATGTGTTTGTGGTTTAAAACATAATGCATATTGTCCTAAATCCTCCATTGTTCATGTTTACGGCTGAAATCCTTCGTACATATATACTTGTCATTTAGTGCGAAGGGGGAGGGGGGTTTCCTCCATATATTGTGAACTTTTATGTCATGTTAAATTTATCCAATTGCATTTCAAATTCATTCAATGCCGGCTTTTTGTCGAGGTTTAGACTGAACTAATCAATCTTATATTTAAGATTTGGATTGATAACATGCAAAAACCTTGCATTCAGACAACCCAGGGTGCATTTAATAAAATTTTGCAATACTAAATGAGAAATTATGGGCTGTGAATGCCACAGAAAGAAAAGATATTCAAATTCAAGATACAAGATACAAAATACAAGATACAATATGCAATTTACAAGATACAAAATACAATGTACAGTAAAAGATACAAGATACAATATGCAAGATACAAGATTCACAATGATAATAAAGGAAAGAATCGATTTTGAAGAAGAAACAAATTGTAAAAATTACGATGTTGTTTTATGCACAGTTGAAGTCTCTTGAAATAAATCCCAAAAATACCTTTATTATTTTATCTCCTGGCTGTAACCCCTGCTGTGCAGCTGGACTACCCGGCTGTACAGCTGTTACAAATATACCGCTGTCATTACCCCCTAAACATCAAACTGTTAAATTAAGATTAAACTCAAGAAATATAAATATGATAGGATCTAATAAACTTTTGATAGCATATGTATGTATCTAATAAATCTTAAAAATTATCTTATAAAATTTGACTGAGTCTCATAATAATTTGATAGAGTCTCAAACCCGTTGAAGATGCTTTGGAAAAATCGTTTCACAACTTTTAGAATCAAGAAAGTAATGAATGATAGTATTGGGTAATTTGTGTGTCAGGGAGTGAACTGAGAATGTATGGTAGTTGAACTGAGAATGTAGTTTAGTAAAAAAAAATGTATGGGTTCGTTTGAGACATTTTTTTTTACAGTGCATATTAATTCAAGAGTGCAAATTCAGTTTTTAAAATCCTCCTTCATTGTCCATTCTGGAGAGATTATTTTGAGAATCGGTTTTTTTAAAATTATTCAATAACAACGAAAAAAATGTAACAAAAATTGTAAAGTAAACTAATTAGATGTTTAGGAACATATTTTTCAATTGAAATTTGTCAATAAATCAATACTAGAATCAGTTATTTCCTTTTCATCATTATATTGAATTTATTATCCTTTACAAATTTGTTCGCAAATTTCTTTAAATTCTTCAAATCTTGTATTTTTAATAAAATTGCAGGAAGTCTAAAGAAAATTCTTGTGAACCAATGAGACTTTACAAAGCTAATAACTGAACAAAATTATTTATTTTGATGATAATAATTGAATTTCATTTTCTCAATCTTTTCCTAAATTTTTTACTTCCTCAATCTGTTCCTGAAACACTTATTAGTTTACTATAGAATTTTGCTGAACTTATATTGATCGCCATTGAATAATTTTTGAAAAATCCGATTCTTAAAATCAGACCTCCAAAATAAGCAATCTATGAGGATTTTAAAGGTTGAATTTGCGCTATTTCTGAACAAATATACATATTGAAAACGTCTGATAGATCTCAAATGCTAAACCATTTTCAGTTTGACTACCGTACATTGCCGGTTACTCCCTTTGCGAGCTAGAACATAATTCGATTTCTTCCGAAGAATTGGTTTCAGAATTATCTACAGTTTTGATTCACGCGGAGATAAAGTTGTCATGGTGAATAGAAATGGATATTTATTAGGACATTGTGTAACATTTGGAGTAAGTTTCTTTTCTTAGATTGCCATACTGAAATAACAGAAGAAATTCTACCATTGAAAAAATAATTTAATTAGAAATATAATTTTGATTGACACAGAGAAAACTGTTGTCACACAAGGAATAAATTGTTATTTTACAAGAACAAATCATAACAGACATATAACAATGTGTTATATTTGGAGTAAGTTTCTTAACTAATATGACGGAGGTGGAGCGGGGGGGGGGAATGCGTAAAAAAATATAGTACCTGTAAGACGAATCCCGACTGACCCATCTTTCTGGAAGCTTATAAATCTCGGGTCAGGTCTAAAAAGATATATTTTGTTTAACTTGCTTACATTCTAACTTTTATAAATTACTTACAAGTTAGTTTTTGATTTAGATGAGTGAGATGCGTCATCCTTATTCCTCGGTGTTATCCCGTAATCCACTAAAAAAAAGAAAGTGTAAAAATTTGGCGGATTTTCTGATTTTGATAAATAGAATTGTTAGTATATCATTGTTAGTTAGTTAGCGACGTGACAAAACAGTGCGGAAATGCTGCAAATCATGCCCCGTGCAAAATTCATTGTTGCAATTCTCACAAAAAAGGGGACGCTTAAATTTAGTAAAAAGAAAACTACATACCATATGCTTGTCTAAAATCCACGTAAATATGTTGGGTAATTACAGTGTGTCCCAAATCCCAATAAACATGGAGTCTCTTTGTAAATGATTTTTGATTTTATGATGCCTAGTTGGAAAGCTGTAATTTGTAGGATATTTAATTTACTAGATCTTTGAATTTGTTTGTTTTTATCATGATTGCGCTTCCTATACAAATAAAGTGCAGACACATAATTCAGTTTTGCAGAGAAACTCTGGCAGCCTTTTATACTTATGTAGTACAATGCATGCTAATTCTTGACGAAGACGATCTCAAAGTCGTCACTGAATCCCTATATTTATTTGAACCTACTGGACGAAAAAGTAAATTAAAGAGCCTTTAAAGATAATTTCAAGTGACGTTTCAATTTAAGAGTTGTATGCTCGATTCACAACGATACTCTTAAGCTTTTATCTGATCAACCATAAGGAACATTTCATTGTTTTCCAATCTACAAGTTTGGAATTCTGCCAATTTTCTTTTAAGTTTCGGAAACATAATTCCCAAGTTACTTTAATAACGAATTGAAAATTATCAATTTTCAGATGGAAGAACCAGGAAATCTTCATCATTTTTGCTCCGACATAGGCTTAAAGGGAACTATTCAAAATTAAATGAAGGACCACTTGAAATTACGTTGACAGACCCTTTAAGTGTATAATGAACCTGGGACCATGTTGAAATTACGTTGACAGTC
>NW_019396208.1:4075-110186 GCF_000591075.1 Eurytemora carolleeae
CTATCACTATTTGAATTTTAGATATAAAACTGTGTTAAAATTATACCAAAGTTCATATATGTAAAATTTAGAAAATCTTAAAGGGGGGTTGCTTGAGGAAAAGAAATAAACACTATAATTGTCTAATTCCTATATCCTATAGTCACCTGATGGTGCAAACAATTGATATATATTTTTAACTTTTAATGCTTGATCTAGCAGAATATATAGTTTGAAATATCAAAGTTCTACAAAAAAAGTAAAAATTAGAAAATTAAAGTTTAAGGCGAGTATTCAGTTTTCATTTTTTTTTTGTATGGCCTTATCTAGAATCTTATCTATGAATTTTAAATAAAAAGTTAAGCTTCGAAAATAAACCATTAATAACATTAAAGAAGAAAAACTTCCAATGATCGAACTACTCCCTGCTAATCTACAAAATTCCCCCTAATTTTTACTTCATGTCGATTAGAGGCAATTATTCTTCAGGGGGAAAAAGTTTGAAAGGGGGGGGCGGATATTTTTATAAACAATGCTCATTGCTCATAGGGCCAATCAACCATTAATCAGAGAATGTAACTAAAAAACAAGGACAACAGAGCGAATTTTAACAAGCTTTTCTAAACATTAATCCTACCTGATTCTTTGGGTGGAGGTGGTCTTGAAGGGGGTGTGGTCTCTTCGTACCGCCCCTTCCCATCCTTCCTGGGCGGGGAACTGTAAAGGTTTTCTCCTAATCTCGACTCCGCAGCATCAGTCTAGAAAAAAAAATTTTAATAAAAAAATTTCAAATCTAATCGTCGGAAAAAATGGCGACAAACCTTTAAAGGTGACCGGTAAGGATCTCTCTGAACTGTAATTTCCAACTTTTCTTTCGCAGATTCCAGAACCTTCCTTGTCTCCTTCAGGCTTAACCCGTCCACACTCAAGGAGTTCAACTTTTGGATCAAATCCCCAACCTAGAATTGTAGAAAATAAGCAAAAATGGCGGGGAAATTTTCAAAATGGAGGCTCAAAAAGTTAAATGTTGGAAACCATGAAAATAAGGAGGAAATGGTTCAGATAAATTAAAAAATATTGGGGTCTTAAAAATAGGCATCGTTAATACCGTTAAAACTGTAAAAATAATCATTTAATAAAAAAATATATCTATAAGTATTTTAAAACATTTATCTTTATTACTTTGAATTATTTACCTGCAAACTGCCCTCTTTATCCGCTAGTGATCGCCCAGAGATCTCCTTTATATAGATCTTACATCCAAGAACGATCCCAAAATCTGAAAATATTATTTTCAAAAAAACATCGTTTGTTACTTTCTCTTTTTTTAAGAAAAATCTTTAACAATACAGCAAGACCCTTTATACCGTGGAATAGGAAGACGACAGTTATACTCAAGCTATTTGCTTTATCAACAACAAACACACAAAGATGCTTAGCTTTCGTCTTAATTTTCCACAGTTTTATGACTCCCCTTGTATAATCTAAATATGTTTTTTTTTTAATTGGTCAAGACATTCAAATGTGTATCTCACCATCTTTCTTCTTGGTTTTGACTAGAGATACTCTTATATTCTGTGGTTCTGGGGGGGCGGGGAGAACTATTCGTCGCTTTACAACCAGGTTCACACTCTGACCGCTATCTCGCAGCACCTACGGGTCAATGTAAATCAATAAAGTGGGAGGAGTATCTAAGTATATAACTCTATCTGATGAGCCGGAAATTTTAATAAAATTTTTGAAAAATCTACAAAATTTCCTTAAAACCAAAAACCAGTTTTTCGAAACTGTGTTTCAAAACTGTATAACTGTATAAGTATAAACTGTATAAGTTTCCGGCTCTGAGATACAAAGTATTCAAAGTTGAGGCCTTGGTGCATTTTCTTGATTTTAAGAAACATTAGAGGGAAAGGAAAACTCAGAATTGAAATAGAGAAGAAAAAGAAAATTGACAAAATAATGATCAGTTGGTGTTATAATGAGCTCTAATCAAAAATCCAAAAATTTCAAATAAAAGTCCGAACACCTATACTTTAGTTAGATACATGGACAAACAGATCGAGAGATCACTCGAAAGATCAACAGATAGACAATAGATAGATATATACAAATTCATAGATCAATACATAGGTTGATCAATGGGTAGGAGAAAGATAGATACATAGATAGATTAATAGAGATGATAGAAAGATAGATATATTTTAAGAAGCAAAAATAGATAGAAGGATAGATAAATAGATATGTGAAAAATGAATCAGGGTATCGATATTAGAAAGCTAAAAATAGATTTATGTATAGATAGATGCTTAAGAAGCAAAAATAGATAGAAGGATAGATAAATAGATAGATGAAAGATGAATCAGGGTATAGATAATAGAAAGCTAAAAATAGATTTATGTATAGATAGATGCTTAAGAAGCAAAAATAGATAGAAGGATAGATAAATAGATAGCTGAAAGATGAATCAGGGTATAGATAATAGAAAGATCTAGATAGATAAATAGATAGATAGATGAGTAGATGAGTAGATATATATAGAGGGTACCTGTACTGCAGTAGCGTAGTCCACCCCTTCTAAAGAAATCTTGTTTGCAGAAATCACGCGATCATTGATCCTAAATAATAAATAAAATTATTAAAAAAATGGATAATAATAATAATATTGATAATTACAATAGTAAATAATAGTAATAATAATAATGATAATAATGATAAAATGATAATAACACAGAGTGAATAATAATGATAATAATGATAACAATGATTAATATAATTAGCAATAATAACCAAAAAGGAAAATAATGAATAAGAAAAAGAAATTTAAAACTTCTTAAATTCGTTGTGACAATGAATATACGATGTACGTTTTAAACGCCAGTTATGTTACCATCCTATTTAAAATTGGTAAAATTGTTTGTTTTTCATAACAAGACAGAATTCTTACTTAAAACGTGCTCGCCGCCATAGATTAACGTGTTCGTAATTTTCTCTTAAAGGGACAGTAAAGGAAAAATGAAAGGGGGTATAGGCTGAAAGCTAATCACTTTAGCTCTTGATCGCGACCCATGAAAGTTTTATCTGATGTTCCTGTCTCGAGAAATTGATATAAAACTGTGTTAAAATCATACGAAAGTTCATATATGTAAAATTTAGAAAATCTTAAACTTAAATCACGTGACCAGAACTATCACCAATGGCAGAGCAGTATACTGATCACGTGTCTCCGCCTGTATCACGTGACCACTTTACTGCACTGTCATTGGTGGATTTTCTGGTCGAGCAATTCGGACGTGTAAATAATATTATGAATTAAATCTATTAAAAATAGAAATAACAAATATAAAATTAGAATTGGAGTAAACCTAAGTAATAATTAGCTCCCTCGGGGATATTATCGTTTTCAGATTGGTTGCTTATTTGCTGAATTTGATCTATTTAAACCCACTACTTTTATACAAAATTGTATATATATTAATTTTCGTATAAATTTGACACAGTTGTAAATCAATTTCTCGAGATAGGAACATCAGATAAAACTTTCATGGGTCGCGATCGAGAGCTTAAGTGATTAGCTTTCAGTCTATACCCACTTTCATTTTTCCTTTACTGTCCCTTTAACATTTGTTACTTCCATGCTTTCATACTTAAAACGTGCTGTAACTTGGCTCATAGATATAGCGTCAATTTTTCTTATTTGAAACGTGCCCTCTAAAGAAGAAGTAACGTCCGTATATGCGTACTTAAAACGTGACCTCTAACGTATATAAGAACAAGTAACGTCCGTATATGCGTACTTGAAACGTGTCCTCTAGATGTAACGTCCATGTTTAGGAAATCAAATCGATTTCTTATCTTTACCTTCAGTGGTTAATGTCTTATACAACGCTAATTAATTTACACATTCAACCTCTGCCAGTACAAAACAGAGAAATTTTCCTCGTATAACTGTAATTTGTACAACACACATAACACATAACACAAAAAAGTGTCAATCAGAACTGAATGTCAACCTAAAAACAGAATGGTAAACCCATTCTGTTCTTAGGTTTTACAACTAAAAGTCAAAATCTAAAAAAATTGTCGAAAAAATGTTATAATATAAAAATCACGAAGGAATTTTATTATTGTTATAATTGAAATTGCATTTCATGTTAATGTTATCATGTTCAATCATTAGTGAATTTAATGAGGCAACCTTGGAATCATAATTTGCATTTAATGCAAATATTATTCTTATTTCTACTGCAGTAGCTTATTGTGAGTAGCTAGGTCAAGATTTACTGCCTAAACCCTTAAACTTCACTTTCCCTTTTCAATAAAAGAGCTTAACTCAAAACTAAACTAGGGATGTATAATTTACAGAAATATCCCACACTACACCCCTCCCCCACCTCCCACCCCCCTTCAAAAAAAAAAATTCTAGATTTCTAGGAAAATAAAAAGGTAAAATTTAATTTTTGTTTCTATTTCATAACAAACAAATATGAACAAAAGGAAAATATCAGGAACCCCATCATGCAGTACATAAAAAGCTTGCTTAACTTTAATGGACAAAATAAACAAAATCAGTTTTGGTTATTTTCCACCCAGTAAGTGCAGTACACTTAAATGTAATTAAGATCATACGTTGGTTCCCTGGCAAGTACCTGGCATAGTCCTAGTACAAACTTTCTATGCTAGTTTGGTCAAAGGGGGGATATGAAGATTCATGGCTCTCTGAATATAATAGAACTTGTTACATATTCATGTATTCATGTATTTAAACAATATGCTCAGAAGAAAGGTCATATTGTTAGGGACTACTATATATCTTAATTTTCTATAAAGTAGCTGATTTTTGGTCATTAAGGCTAATTTTCTAAAACATAGATTTTCAATATTTTTAATTAAAGAATTATGTAATATTTAGGGCTTATACCAGCAGATTGCAACAATATAGGAATAATAAAAATAGAGTTTGAGGCGAGTAATTAGTTCCTTTGCGAGGAATAATAAATATAGAGTTTGAAGCGAGTAATTAGTTCCTTTGAGAGGAATAATAAAGTTAGAGTTTGAGACGAGTAATTAGTTCCTTTGAGAGGAATTATAAAGTTAGAGTTTGAGGCGAAAGATTTGTTCCTTTGCGAGGAATAATAAAGTTAGAGTTTGAGGCGAGTAATTAGTTCCTTTGCGAGGAATAATAAATATAGAGTTTGAGGCGAGTAATTAGTTCCTTTGCGAGGAATAATAAAGGTAGAGTTTGAGGCGAGTATTTAGTTCCTTTGAGAGGAATAATAAAGTTAGAGTTTGAGGCGAGTATTTAGTTCCTTTGAGAGGAATAATGAAGTTAGAGTTTGAGGCGAGTTATTAGTTCCTTTGCGAGGAATAATAAAGGTAGAGTTTGAGGCGAGTAATTAGTTCCTTTGCGAGGAATAATAAAGGTAGAGTTTGAGGCGAGTAATTAGTTCCTTTGCAAGGAATAATAAAGTTAGAGTTTGAGTCGAGTAATTAGTTCCTTTGCGAGGAATTATAAAGTTAGAGTTTGAGTCGAGTAATTAGTTCCTCTGCGAGGAATAATAAAGTTAGAGTTTGAGTCGAGTAATTAGTTCCTTTGCGAAGAATAATAAAGTTAGAGTTTGAGTCGAGTAATTAGTTCCTTTGCGAGGAATAATAAAGTTAGAGTTTGAGGCGAGCAATTAGTTCCTTTGCGAGGAATAATAAAGGTAGAGTTTGAGTCGAGTAATTAGTTCCTCTGCGATTATTTTAAAATGATCGGTAGTTTTCCTCTTTCTGAAGGAGAGCAACTTTCCGTGACCATAAATTTATCTTAACCAATATTCTAACCTAACCAGAGCCATGAAAACTTTTGTGCTGGATTCTCTTGATCCCAAATGATCCCGATTACTTGATCTCGATATCCACTATGGGCACTTTTAATTTGAGGATCAGTGCTTAAACAATTGATTTCAGACATCCCTCTAAGGTAGAATTACACTGCGGGTATCGAATAAAGATTGAATTATTCTGCAGATTAACAAAAGATCGAGATTAAGCATTTATATAATTTATAAATATACCCACAATACGCGAGTTTCCAGCTCAGAAGTCAGAGCTTTTGTGTTTTGAATCCTGGGATTAAGCATTGATCTTTATCATCTATCCTATCCATATCTATCTTATCCATATCTATCTTATACATATCTATCTTATCCATATCTATCTTATCCATATCTACCTTATCCATATCTATCTTATACATATCTATCTTATCCATATATATCTTATCCATATCTATCTTATCCAAACATACGGATTAGTCGTAATACAAGGCCAGCCGTTGTAAATTTGAATTTCCGAGCCGGGTCAACCTTTCCGGTCCCAGTTTGTACTGTACCTAACTCTATGGACAGTCGGTGCATTAAGCTTGACGCGGTCAGGCTTTACGCTTTATATCGGTTGAATTTTCTTTTATACCAAAGGGGCAGATTTGCGTGAATAGCCTTATACCCTGCAGGGATATCTAAGGGAATCAAGCAAAGAGTTCCCATGTTGGATATCGAGATCAAGCCATTCAGATTTACGATCTTCTACACCAGAGTTCAGACCTCTGGACATCTAATTATCCCAATACAATATGTATACGGAGATAGTATTAAAAAGGAAGAAAAGTGTATATTAAATATTTCATCATGAAAAAACTAACCTTACCAACAGGATAATCAGTTAGTCAATACACCTGATATGAAATGAAAAAGAAATGTATTCAGGATAAAAGATATTTTTTTGTCATTCTTGTTTTTTTCATAAACAAACAACTGAACTGGAATGTACTGTACTGCTGTATATATTCCTATGTTTACAATTCATATTAAGTGTCTGCCTAGCTATTAATACAAATATCCAATTATCTGCATTTTACCACCCCCAAGAAATACGATCACTCTATATTCAAGTGTACAGCGTCAGATACGTAAACATATCGTGATGCATACAACCGACCACATTATTAATTAATTAATAGGGAGGTCGGTTGCGTACATCTGAGGTAAGCTTTTCCTCTTTGTTTCCTTTCTCTATGATCTGTTTGTTTTTGCATGACAAATGTTCAAATATGTTCAGATATGTTTGCGGTTGCGTTAAATATGAATGAAAAGTTAGGATCTGTTTGTGTTTCGTGAAATATGTATGAAATCAATGATATGTTTAATTGTGCGTGAAATATGTTTAAAAATGTTTAGATCTAACTGTATTTACATGAAATATGTTTGAAAATGTTTAGCTCTGACTGTATTTGCACGAAATATGTTTGAAAATGTTTAGCTCTGACTGTATTTTCATGAAATATGTTTGAAAATGTTTAGATCTGACTTTATTTTCATGAAATATGTTTGAAAATGTTTAGATCTAACTGTATTTTCATGAAATATGTTTGAAATTGTGCAGATCAGTTTAGGCTAGCGTGAATTTTGTATGCAAAGGGGGCAGAAGCATGCTATAAATTATAGAAGGTGTAATTTGATCAGGTTACGTAGGCGGAACCATTTTGGTGAGATTATTCATATAAATTCATAGTTAGAAATTCATTCAAAGAGATTCATTCTTAAAGATTCATTTATAGAGATTTATTCTTAGAGATTCATTTATAGAGATTCATTCATAGAGATTCATTTATAGAGATTCATTTATAGAGATTCATTCATAGAGATTCATTCATAGAGATTCATTCATAGAGATTCATTCTTAGAGATTCATTATAGAGATTCATCTGTAGAGATCCATTCTTAGAGACTCATTTATAGCGATTCATTCTTAGAGATTCATTATAGAGATTCGAGATTCATTCAAAGAGATTTATTTATTGAGATTCATTTGTAGAGATTCATTCTTAGAGACTCATTTATAGCGATTCATTCTTAGAGATCCATTTACAGTGATTTATTCTTAGAGATCCATTTATAGGAATTCATTCTTAGAGATTCTTTTTTTCCTGGATATACTGATTTTCAAACCAGCCTAAAAAATATTACCGTGGTTCTATTGAGTTCCCCACTGAAAATTTGAGACAAATCGGTCTAGTGGTTCACGAGTTATGATCGAACATCCAAACAAACAAACAGACAAACAGAGATTACTAATTTATATAAAAAGATTTTAATATCACTTAGAAATTAATTGATTTATAAAAATTTTAGATTTCTTCCAAAGTTTCATCAAAGAAAATATGCATTGAGAAGAGGGTTAATAAGAAAAAAAATTTATTTGAAGGCGATTTTAGGAGAAAGTATCAAGTTTCTAATCTTTAAAACAAATTGAAAAATTAGCATTTTTAGAAGTTGAAAGAAATATAACAATACTAAAAGATGGGGGGTAAATAAACTTACATCTAGCAAAACATTGTTAACCGAATAATATAGCTAGAAGCGAAATAGTAATACCAGAGGCCGAATTTAAAGAACTTGAGTCGCAATTTAATTTTAAATCGTGGCTCAAAATTTGGTTTTTGGTGTATTTGAGACGCGGCTTAAATTCATTAAATTCGAAAACAGTAAAAACTTCTGTGGGTTCAACAGCTCAACTTTATGATTAAAAATATATAATTTTCACTGCGGCGAATGCAGAGATCCTTTTTTAAATCAAAAGCATTGCTCGTAGGCTTAAATTAACGAAATTAGTTTAACTCATTCAAAATCTCAAGAAGGATATTAGTCAGTTTGTTTTTAAAAGTTGTATTTCTAAAAGATTGAGACACGTTAAGCTCTCAAATTCAACTAAAGGGACTGTACAAGCGTCAGTTAATACAAGGTACTTTAAATGCACCAAATGACAATGTCCGATTAACAACAGTACTCTTAAATGATTTATCTGATCATGTTTGTGTCAGGTATTTATGCTTATAATATTTTTAAAAATTGTTTTCAATTGTGCAGTTTCGCTACAAAATGTATTGCGCATTTCTACTGCAGGGAAACATGTAGGAATGCTCAGAGGATACCAATGTGAATCGGGCTTTGCCATCCTTGCATGTTAAGTCTTTTTAAATTACGCTTACAGTCCCTTAAAAGCAAATAAAAAAATGTACTCACATTAGTTTTCCTTCTGCTGGCCCTCCTTTAAGCACATCAGAAATAGCAATAGAAGTGTCGCCATTAGAGAAGTGAGGGTTATCCCTCCCCCCGGAGACAGCAATACCAAACCCGAACCCAGAGACACGGTTCAAGGTCACGTGATGCAGCTCCCAGGCTATACGCTCACCGGCCTAGAACAATAAGAGACATTAACGAGGGATTCAAAGTCTTTTCCACAAACACTGATTTTCTAAATGCTATAGACCTTAGATATTTCAAACTATGAACTCTGTTATATTAAATAATCTAGGTTTGAAATGTGAAAGGTTTAAACCATCAGGTTGCAAAGATATAGAGATAAGAAAATTTGCGTTTGTGTTAAAAACTCGGCAACAACCTTTGATTTAATAATCTCCATTTCTTTAATGGTGTAAACCTCTAATATTTTAAACCTTGTTTATTTGATCCAACATAATTCACGTTTTTATGAAAATCAATAATACATCAGGTGTTAGAGCCGCGTCTCAAATCCCCCAAATAGCGCCAGCTTAAATCATGAACCATTGAATACAATTTTAATAACAATATTTGACCCACGTCTCAAATTTAAGCCGCGGCTCAAATTTTTTAATTTGGCCTGAGTTTCTTTAGCGTTAAATCAAAGAGTTTCTATCTTAGTTTCAGTTTTGACAAATTCAAAAATCGGAGATACACATTTTTTATAGATTCTGTCAAATAAAAAACTAACATTTTGCTAGGCAATGATTGTTGTAAAAATTACTAAGTTATAATGTAGATACTGGCATAAAAAATAATATCTCAGAGGGTTGAAAAAAATATAATAAAAACACTGATATTGGATTGATAATGTGGAATCGGCTATGATATGTAACTTTTTTCTTATAAATAAAATTGAATTATAATTCTAAAGTTGATCGAGCTACTAAGACGTGCAGTTCATCTTAGTCCACTCGCCATTCTTTAAATTTGGTCTTAAATCGATGTTTGTGTGATCCAAAATAAAAATATTAAATTACGTTGTTCTTTCATCAAATCTAGCTTTGTCTGAAAACCAACTTTTCCCTTTTTAAACCAATTTAAGAAAACTTTCGTGGTTCTACCGAGTTTACCAATACAAACAGACAAGCAGAGACTTACATAGATAGATGGATAGATAGTCTTTAGTGGTTTAAACAGTATTCATAAACCATGATTTCAAACAATTTTAATTACAAGTTTCTTATTGTTTTAAAAAGTCAATTTTAAAAGCGATTGTGTTTATATATTTTAATCATAGCATAATATTACAATTTGTTAAAGAGAAAAAAACTACAATCATCACCAGAAAAACCCGGAATTCATTGTTAAACAACTTTACATATATATCTCTGGTAATTTTAAACACATGTTGGAATTGGCAGGACTAGGGCTATTTTGTTAATTCTGTTTCATGAATAATATTTGAAAAATTAGATTGAAACGTCGTCTGATTAACTATGAATAAATAGGGGACAAGGAGGCTGATGAGATTTAAGATAAACACTTTCTACAAAATTTTAGAAGCGAATTTCAGGAATTTAGTTTGGTGCAAAAAATGCATTTAGTCGAATGCATATTTAGCATAACGATACAAAACTGACAGGCTGAATGCAAGTTGAATGCAGACTGAGAAAATATAAAATTTTAAGCCAACATTAACCTATCTCAAGTTAAAAATAAGACCGAATATGGTTTGTTTAAGCAGGGTTATATTATAGGTAAAAACGCAAATGAAATACGCCCATGATAAAAATGCTTATTTGAGATAACCCCCCCCCCCCCTCCTTCACCTATTTACATAAAGGGTTTGCTGCAAAATATTTTACATCATTTAGCTTAAATTGTAACTTAAAGAACCAATATAAAACGTACACTGCACAGCATATCTCAATAATCTTATGTACAGTGTACAGTGTATGTACAGTGTAAACCTAGTAAATGAAACTGTACAAGTGTACAACGTAACTAAATGATATTATTGTAATAAAGGCAAGACATCGCCAATTTTTTAAATCAAAACTCTAATTTTTTTCGATAATCCTGTACAATTGAATTTATAAATTATAAATTCATTTAGAAAAGATTTATTTCTATTTATCAAATTAGCTTTGTATTTAGAAAAGATATGTCTTATTTCTATTTATCAAACTAGCTTAATGTATTTTTGGTTTTTGGCTAAGTATTGTTTAAACTTAGTTTACTTTCTATAATGGAAAAAGTAAAACCACATTTAATAGATTTTTATGTAAATAAACTCGCGTGAAGAAATGACATTTTCAAACAATTGTCAATTGTCAATTGTCATGCATTTGTTGTGAATTAGACCGGAGAATGCAGAATTCTAGAAAATCCTCGAAAATTCTAGAAAATTCAAGGAATTCTAGAACAATGAGAGGTCAAGAATAATGTTTAACAGATTAAACACGATATGAAAACTACATTTATTTAAACATTCCAAGAACCCCCTAAAAATAATTAAAATAAGGGCGGAACCAGGGAGACGGGAAACAATGCAAAAAATACAGGAAATAGGAGCAAAGACGGGGGAAGGATGGGATTTGTAAAGAGAAGGGCGTTTAAGTTATATTAAATCAAGGAGATAAATTCAAAAATTTAATTCTTCAAATTGAATGTCAATCCCGAAGGACCCTGCTTATTGGTCGAGTACTCCAGTTGTACACAATAGAACTCTTTGGAGAAAATATCGCAAAGTCTAACATTTAATAGATCTCTGTACTCTCTTATCTATGGACTTTTGGGGCCGGCCGTACGCCGCAGTTAGGATAAATATTTCAACGTTTCTAGGATTTAAAATTTGATTTCCGAGTATCCACGTACTATGTACTATGTACAATTTGTGTAAAATATTTTTGTAACATCTCAAAGATTACAAAATATACATTATAAATAGTTTTATGGAGTCATTCCTTTCAATTTAAAAAGTAAATGCAAAGTTTTTAAATCCCATCTCAGAAAATATCGCTAGATCTTCTAAATTAAATTAAAATTATTCCCATTTAGCTGGATCTTCTAAATTAAATTAAAATTATTCCCATTTAGCTAGATCTTCTAAATTAAATTAAAATTATTCCTATTTAGCTGGATCTTCTAAATTAAATTAAAATTATTTTCTTTCTAAAAACCAATCCGCCAACATAATATAAACACGTAACACAGCCGTAACATATTTAAAAAAATGTAATATCTTTAATCACATAAATAAATAAATAAATAAATATCTAGATTTCAAAAAGGATAGATATTTGCCACACAAGTATATTTTGGAAAAACACCTGACCTCACAATCCCTAAAACTTATCATATTTGAGAATTTGCATAATTTATGCCAAAAATATCCTTTTTGCAAAATAAACGTCAAAGATAAGTTTAAATCTGAAAGATATGTTGAAACTAATGATTTTATGTGTCTGAGTTGGATTAGGGAGGGAAACCCCGGCCGCCATGAGCCTCTCAGATTTGCTATGCAGCACCGAGCCTCCGCTATGGAATACAAATTCTATACTAAAACTTCAAAAGGTTGTTATGCGAAAAGAAAGATATTAAAAAACCAAATTCGAAAATGAATTAGATTTGAGTTAAATTCTTTATTTTAAGAATTTTGTTTATTTTTTATTAATTTAGATAATTCTAAAAAAAAAAAATAGTACTAAAAGATTTGTATAACATAAATAGTTTTTCAAAAAGTTATCGCTTAAATCAAAGATTTTAACCAAATCGAATTAATTTAATAATTTGTTTTCTTAATATTTTCCTTTTCCATAGCGGAGGCTCGGTGCTGCACCGCAAATCAGGGAGGCTCATGGCGGCCAGGGTTTCCTTCCCACGCTGGGTGCGGTCTACAGAGATCTTCACCAAGGAGAGAAGTAGAACTTGGGTTTAAAGGGGCAGTTAGCGTAATTTTAAGTTTCCCTTTAGTTTTTAATGTCGTGTCTGATTAACAACGGTATCCTCAAATTTTCTGGTTTCAATGAGGATTTACGTTGCTGAGACAATAAAGGAAATCGTCAAAATGCAACAGATAAAAAAGACGATATACTCGAAGAGTCATTTTAAAATTACGATTACAGACACTCTGGGATTATCCATCGGGGACAATTACAAAAGTAACATTTTATTTTTTTTATATTTTAAATGTTTTGTAGTTATAGTACCTTTTAACAACAATACAGACATATATATTTTCGACTCTATAGCTATTACACAGAAACTACTTAATTAGCTTGAAAACTAAGGCAGTAGAGACCTTTATGCCAAATTTAGCATGCTTCAAACATAAAACTTCGGGTGCAGTTATAATAGGGGGAGAGGGGGGCTGGGAGTGGGTTTAGCAGAGGGGTCCCTTAAAGGTGAAAAGTGGAGGGGTAGGAATGGTGAAGGAAGTAAGTAAGGGGTTGGAGGTGCAAAACGGATAACATAAAGTAGAATTATAGTTTAAAAAGTAGGAAAGAAAAAAACACAAATATTTCAAATTTTTAAAACATTTTAATGTTATTTTGATATAGAAGAATCGTTATTATGTTTGGATGCTGACAACCATGTATTGTCCAATATATAAAGTAAACAAATAAACAGAAAAACATCCATTCATAGGAATTCTTTAGTACAATTAGAATTAAATAAAATAAATTAATAGAAATTTATCAATGAAATAAAAAAAAGTAAATACATGGTAAGTAGGTGCAGTGTTAAAATTAGATCTTACGAAAGTATTATTATTATGATTATTATTATTATTATTATAACTGAATCACGAATATTAAAGAAAATTTACAACTTATTCACGATTCTTTTAATAAAATATGATTTGCACTTTTGTAACTTAACATCTTCCCCCCCCCTCTCATACCCCTATTCATATACATAAATATCCCCCTTAAAAAAAAACCTAGCTCTATGCACCCAATACACCTATTCATGCAGATTTTGGCATATCTTAAATTTTGACTACATCTATATATATAAATTAGCCAAATTCCATTGGATACTTGAAATGTTTTTCGGCAATTTTACTATCTACGTACCAACAAAAATATATTTTACTATCTACGTACCAACAAAAATATATTTTAAAGAAAAAAACCCTAACAGGAATTGAGCTTTTGCAACCAACTCAAATTTTCTAATTCCTATATCTTTGCAACCTGATGGTGTAAACCTTTGATATTTGAAGAAGGGTTGTAAATCCAATCAAGCGAAATATTTTAACGACAAAAAAATAAATGTATTTTATCAAATAAATTCATCCATTGTATTTAAGGATTTCAACTCTTATTTTTTCCATATCTCTTTATATAAAGAATTTATGTTATAAATATGCAATTTTTAAAATAAAAATCAAATTACTTTAGTCTGATATTACAGCCAAGCTTGATAAATTCCAATAAAAATATCAAAAAATCTGTCACCATGAAGTTTATAAAGTTAAACCCAGGTTTATGGAGAGAAAATCAGTTTATATTCAAAGTAGATTTATTTTAATTTATAGTAAGGGTAGAAAAAAAGCTTAAAAAATACTCTGCTGTCAATTTTTTTTTTAGAAAAGAATGTTGGGTTCAGACTCCCCCCCCCTTCTCTCTTCCTTATATAGCCTAATTCTCTTCTTATCTCCCCCCCACTGCTCTCTTCATTCCGATCTTAGACCATTGTTGCACATTCTTCAAAGATTATTTGCAAAAAGTTTTCAAGCACTAACAATATTTCACTATCTTAGCAAGTTAGCATAAGCAAAAATAACAAAAATTTTTTTTTTTGATTTTTGCGAAGAATTATTATACCTGCGCTAGATTAAGTTGACCCAACTGATTGTATGAATTGGAGTTAGACTGAGGAGTAAGATGATTAACCAAATTATCACTGGGCGGGGGGTGTCCAGGGTATCCTGACGTATAATTAGGAAACCCTGTGATAGGAAACCCTGTTGAAGGAAACCCTGGTCCACGCCCGGATGAACGATAACGATCTTTTCGATCCGGGCTCAAGGTTCGGGATTGCTCCGGTTGCTCTGGCCTTGGTCCGACATCTGTCCGAACTCCCTGCTCAAGTCTGCTACTGGAGACATGACGGGAATGTGGAGCTAACCCGTTCTCAACCCGTCGAACCTGACTTCTGCTCCTTCGCTCCATACTGGGGTTTAATTACACTTGCTTCACAATCCAGCTCATTTTATTGGAGCAGCAGATGTGTGGAGTGATCGGATGTGTTTGAAAACTAAACAATTTTCAATATTATGTTAGACATAGGTCGAGATTGAGATGCAGGGATCACGGAGGTGCAAGGTTGGATTTGAACAGGATAGTTTAGCTCCAGGTTCTGGGTTTACAGTTTAATCTAGGAGCTTAGGATGGATCTACGAGTTTATAAGTTTCTCCTAGAGTTTGGAACTCTGCTCAACAAACTTGGCATCTTAGCTTAAACCAGGTTATTTGTAAGATTCTGCCCCAGGGTTCACAATTCATACCAGAGATTCCACACCTGAACCCTTAACCCTTCTCTAGGTCTAACCACAACCCTGATACAAATTTACCGTTCTCACTGATATCCAGCCTTACTAATTGTAACAAACCAACTATTATCACTGATAAATTTAAAATTAAGGTTTTTTAATCATTATACGCGCGTTGTTCTTGCGTGCGTAGCTCTGCTCAACTGTTGAACCTGCTACAGAGAGGATCAGGCGCGCGTCCACCCGTCCCGGCCTAGTGGAGAAACCAGGAGTAGTGTGAGAGGGGGAAGAGAGGGGAGGAGGGGGTAAACCAGTTTTTAGAATCAGTCAGACACCGGCTCTAGCATGGTTCACTGCTCTCTCTACACAGAAGATGACCCAACACCACCCCCTCTCCCCAATGTCCCCCCCCCATATTCATGTAATTATCTAAACAACACAATCTTTATCAGAGATTAAAATCTTAGTTTCTCCTGCCCTTGTAACAACACATCTCTTATATTCATAATAATTATTGATAAACACTGTTGCTTTTTGACAAGCAAGCTAGAATATATAAAAGCATGTTTCTAATGATATGTTGACAGTTTAAAAATGTATCTAATCATATCAAATTAGACCATCACGACATAGAGAGAATGGGGGGGGGGTAGCGAAGCATTGACATTTCAGAAATTATAATTTTTCGATTTTTTATTGTTTAACAATTTTCAACATAATCTGGGTCTACTGGGTAGATGTTTCACAGCTTTAATCAATAAAATCAAAAATATATTATCTAAAATATATAATATCTAAAAGTCTATAAACTGACAACCCCCGTCATAGAAAAATTAATGTTTCAAATAATTTTTGACTCAGCATGCTATGATATTGTTGTGCACAATTTGTTCTTAAACATTTTACAGATGTTTAAACTTAAATTATTCAGAAAAAACTGGAACTTTATTAGCTTATTAGTGTTTGTGTATCCACCATTATAAATACCCTGTATTTGAATTTATCTCTACATTAATCCCTCTGATCTCAGCCTGCCACAGATCACCTGACAATCTCCTTCCTTCCAATCAACTCCTTACCTATCCAAAAACATAACTTGATGTGTGTAACCAATCAGTATAGTTAACTAACTTCGTGCCAACCACTCAAAACAACCTACCCTGGTTAGGCGGGTCCAAACTACATAGTAAATTGTTATTGCTTATTTGTAATATCTGATGCTTTGTAGTTGAATAAAAATATGAATAAATAAGAAAAAAATGTTTTTATTTAAAATGTTTACAGAGCTGTGTAACGCCAAACTTACTGCTGAATATGTAAACAAACAAAAAGCTGATTTGGTGTTTAATTTTGAGCTAAGTCTGAAATGTATATTAAACTAATAAAAAAAAATATTTTTATTTTTGGCATCATTTCTGAATCCTGAATCAATGCTATAATCGAACTCAGACCAAATCTGACATTCAGGTCGTCAATAAAATATCATCCTTTAGGTGTAACCTTGTGTAGAAATCTGTGAGGACATAAAAAAGCAAAACTTGTTTTTGCTGTAAGCCTGTATTTACATTAAATGTTTTTATGGAGGAAGGCTCAATTCGGAGAAACCCCAGTCTTATTTAAAAATGCAAATTGGAATATTTGACGGAAAGTACAATAAAATAAATTTATAAGGTTTCCAACATAATTTCTGTGGACAAAATATTATCTGAAAGTGAGGGAAAGAGCAAAGTGAATTTAGCAAAGGTATGAAAAATAAAAAATAAAAAGGGAATCAAATAACAAGATAATTTTTATTGTAACATCTTGTCGTGTAAATTTGATTTATAGAATACTAACTTGTCAAGAATGTATCCTGGATTTTATGACAAAATTAATCTTGCATCATGCATCCTTTGCTTTATACTGTATCCAGTATTCTCTATCCTGTATCCAGTATTCTCTATCCTGTATCCAGTAGTCCCTGTATCCCCCTGTAGTCCCTGTATGCCCCTGTATCCCCTGTATCCCCCTGTAGTCCCTGTAGCTCCTTGTATCCCGCTGTATCCCCCTATAGTCACTGTATCCACATGAAGCCCCTGTATCCCCTGTAGTCCCTGTATCCCCCCTGTAGTCCCTGTATCCCCTGTAGCCCCTGTATCCCCTGTATCCCCCTGTAGTCCCTGTAGCTCCTTGTATCCCGCTGTATCCCCCTATAGTCACTGTATCCACATGAAGCCCCTGTATCCCCTGTAGCCCCTGTATCCCCCCTCCCCATGTAGTCCCTGTATCCCCCTGTAGTCCCTGTATCCCCCTGTAGTCCCTGTAGTCCCTGTATCCCCCTGTAGTCAATGTATTCTGTTCTTTATAATTTCCTGGATCTAATTTCAAATCCCTGCACTCTGGGGTGAATTTTAATATTAAACCTTTTATTGTAATTTAACACACAGGCACACATACTTGACACATACATAGACTAGATACTAGACACTAGCACTAGACAATAGACACTAGACACTATACACTAGACACTAGACACTAGACACTAGACACTAAACACTAGACACTAGACACTAGACACTAGACACTAGCCACTAAACACTAGACACTAGACACTAGACACTAGACACTATACACTAGACACTAGACACTAGAACTAGACACTAGACACTAGACACTAGACACTAGACAATAGACACTAGACACTAGACATTAGACATTAGAGACACTAGACACTAGACACTAGACACTAGACACTAGACACTAGACACTAGACAATAGACACTAGACACTAGACACTAGACACTAAACACTTGACACTAGACACTAGACACTAGACACTAGACACTAGACAATGTTTAACAGACTTTAAACACTAGACAGTGAAAACTAGACTCTAGACGTACTTGACACTCGACACTAGACAATTGACACCAAACACAAGACACTCGACCCTATAAGACACTAAACACTAAACATTCGACACTACCTAGATACTCGACACTCGGCAGTAGACACTCGAGACTCGACATTCGACACTAGCCACTAGAAAGTAGACACTACTGGATAGTGGATATGCAAAATTTTAAACATAAAAAAATATCTTCATACATCATACTTGCATTAACTTAACAGCCACTTTAAATCAGGCAGTAAAGAGTAAATTAAAATGCAAAAAAAAATAATTAACTTACAGGGAGTTTTCGCGAAAAATGAAAGGGGGTATAGGCTTACGGCGAAAAATAAGCGCTTTTGATCGCTACTAATCTTACGTCTACCTGTTGCGTCAGTAAGGAGAAAATGGTTAAAAACGACTCATACCGAAGAAAGTAGCGTCCATACAAACTCAGAAAGATGAAACATTCAACTCAGATCGTAAAAATCATTTAGATATTACAACCAATAATCATCGATTATTTTTCTACGCATTCGTATATAGTTTATATTTCATAATATTTTTAATTTTTCATGATCTGAGAGTTATTTTTGAAAACATTTATTCCTGTTTCAAGAATTTTTGATAATGAAGACGACATTTTCATATTTTCCAGGAATGTTCAAAAGTCCAGCGCCAGCGAAAAATTATTTTAAAAAAAAAAAATCAAAAATATTATGAAATATTTACTATATACGAATGCGTCGAAAAATAGTCGAGGACTAATGGTATTGAATGAATTTGGAATTAAATTGATTATTTTACGATCTGAGTTGAATGTTGCAACATTTTGAATTTGTATGGACGATACGTTCTGCGGTATGAGTCGTTTTTAACAATTTTGTCCCTAGACACGCAACAGATTGAAGTAAGATTACTAGCGATCAAAAGCGATTATTTTTCGCCGGTAGTCTATACCCCCTTTCATTTTTTCGAGAACACTTTTTTTAAATTATTTGAACCTTCTTAGTTCTAGGGTATAAATTTTGGATTAAAAGAAATTTAAAAATAGGGAAAAATACCAAAATGGAAAACTGTATAAATGAAAAATGTATCTAAAAAGTTCCCTGCCTTGAAATGAATATTAATGAGCACGTATTGCCAATGGGAAAATTCGGGGTGCTTAAAATTCATTAATTTTTTCTTAGTAAAAACTTTTCTTTTTCGTGATTTAAAAAGTAAAATTATCCCATAGTTACAGGAGCAATTGTTATGTCTTTAAAATGGAGAATTTATTATTTTTTAAACTCAATTTTGTGCTTATCCTAGACCATCTCTCTACATTCTATCAATCAATAAACAAGTTCAACTTAATATCTTTATTTTAATATCTTTATTTTAATATCTAAACATGATTCTTAATTTTCTGTAGATTAAAATTTTCACATAGTTCTGGAAAGCATTAGCATTTTTTTAAATTTCAGCAATATAACAGTCGCGTTTATCTAATTTTTATTTTTAATTTTCCTGGACGAATTCGAGTAATAAATCCCTCCATTTATGAAGTTGCATTCACAACGGTACCTTTAATAGCTTTGTCTGAACTATATTGCCTGAGCTGTCCCTTTTTCTCTCCTTTATATTTAATTATTTTCCATTGTGGTTCCTCTATAAAAGTGATTTGAGGCTTTGTCAGAATTAAACAGATTTCAAGAGAGAAAAACAAAGTTTATCTCTAAATCAATTATCGTATACCAGGGTTAAAGGGTACCTTTGTTAATCGGGCATACCCCTCTTGAAATGGAGTATTACTGGAAACTACAACGACGCAGTCCCTTTTAGAGAGATCCAAATATTATGTTACTGTAAATGCATGTAAAGTACATTTCAAGTATAAAGAGAATAATAAACAAAGTACTATAAATCTCTGTTTGTTTTTTTGGATGTCCAATCATAACTCATGAACCCCTACACCGATTTGCCCCAATTTTGACTTGGGAACTTGGGAGAACCACAGTTACGTTCTTATCTTGGTTTTGGGATTCCAAATTGAGTGGGTCGACTTTTACAGGGAAAAATTGCTAAAATCGTAATTTACGACCATGCGCGGGTAAACGGTGTGAGTTACTATGAGTACCCTGGACAACCCTGGGTTCCCAAGCTATAGTAAGTATATATAGTGCGACCAGACAATGAACTGCGCCAAATAAAAAAAAAACTTAAGTCACATGTTTGCAAATACAGGATAATCGAGAATTAACATTTGCCACGAATTTAATAACATGTTTCTAAATTAAGTCTTTTTGCCTTGATGATTTGGCAAATAAAGAAACAAGTTTGTAGTTGCAGGAAATCATGAATGTAAGGAAACACACAATATATAATCTGTACAGTCGTCTCTTAAATCTCATCCTTTATGGGTAACCCTGTATTTTTCATCTTTTCTTGTGCACATATTTACTCCTTCTGTCCAATATTTTAGGATCTCAACTAAAGATGGGCATTTTTTGCTTTCTAAGATTCAAGGTTTATTAAACATACATTAAAAATATACAGTGCTTAACGGGGATGTTTCGTATGCAAAATTGGTGGAGGGAGACCGTGAGTAAATTTTATCGTCTTTTGAGATGAAAATGCACAATTTTTTTGCGAAAACTTCGTAGAGCGGGTCGTTATTTTACCAATTGTTCCGATGAACGTCAAGTAACTTAACGTCCCTGTGTTGGTGAATCATGGGTCGGTAATGTTGGTAAAAGATTCATCAAAACGTAACCAATCGTTTTTATTTAATCGTTTTAACCTGCTATTTTAATATCAGCGTAAAAATTTAGCAAAATGTACTGAAAGCAACCTTATAGAGAATGCACTTTTGAATTTTAATAAACGCCTCAGATTCTTGGGAAATTTTTAAAAAGAATCCTTGAATGTATAAAGAAAAAAACGATGTGCCCATCTGTAGTCTGGACCCAGGGCTGAGCGGACATTTTAAGGAATTTTAATGTTTTCACCTAAACAGTTTAACCGACATTTCATTCCTCAACCCTTCACTTGAATAAATCCATATGCAAAGTTGGTCAGAATTGAGTAACCTCAAAAAATTCAAGAATGTTAAAAAATGGTTTTACAATTATTAATGAATTTATATATGTAAATTGTAGAATTGAATAGGAATCTAAGATACAAAATATAAATATATTTTAATGATATAATACATGTAGATTGTAGACATGTGTGTGTTTATAATGATACATATATAATCTACAAGCTACATAGATTAGATATGATTGAGCTTTATCATGAAATATTTAGCTTTACATGAAGAAACAAATAAGAAGCCTGACTTCGGGCGGTTAGATAGATATAAGGAAGATAGATAGATAGATAGATAAATAGATAGATAGATAGATAGATAGATAAATAGATAGATAGATAGATAGATAGATAAATAGATAGATAGATAGATAGATAGATTTATTTAGAAATACACACATAGAAGGAATGCCACAATTTCAATTGTTAATGCCGACAACTTTAAATGGCCATTGCATATACATGCAGATATAAGCTGAAAGGTTTCTAGGTTGGACACAACCATCCAACGGACGAAAAATATTGATAGTTTCTATTTAGTAAGATTGAAAATATTCGATGGACATATACAACTATAAAAATAATAAATCCAACTTTTTGAAAGATATTGATAGATGTGATTAGCGATATAGAATACTAACTTGGGAAGCCAGCGCTGCCAAGGTTACAAAAAGTTACTTTTGCCGTTTACCCGCATTGGAACGATTTTACCAGGAAACTAATTTTCGCTATTAATGCCGACCTATTCAACTTTGAATCTCAAAACTAAACTAAGAACATTCTCGTAGGTCTCCCGATTTCCCCATTCAAAATTTGAAGCAAATCGGTTATGTTCGGACAAAACAAACAAACAGACAGACAAACAGAGATTACAACTTTTTTTTATATATATATATATATAGAAGATATTCAAGAAATTGTTTTGAACAATCCAAATGTTAGTCCCCGAGTACAAATTAGAAAATCTGGGAATCTGTAATCGAAATTGTCGGAACAGAGATGTCGTTCCTAAAAATTGATGAAATGGAGCAGCTTACAAAAATGGATATTGTACATATTTTCAAAAGTGAGACAGGATGCTGCAGAGAAGAGCAAACCATTTGTACTGACTATACTGACTACTGTTTGTTAAAAAATAAATCAATTTATCTAATTAAACAATGTTTTCATTTATGTTACGAGAGGAAAATATTTCTACAGAAACCTGACATTTAGTTAATTATAGAACAGTCCCGGGTTACCCAAAGACTTTGCTAATTGTAATTAGCAAAGTCTTTGGGGTTACCTGGTTAGAATGCAGATCATGAACGATGAGTTCGATCTTATTATTCGTAATTGTGTCCATGACTAAGGAAATTAGTTCTAATCCCTATAACTCTGCCACCCGATGTTGAAGACCTTTGAAATCTAAACGCTAATAACTATTTACAACACTGTTATTTTGTTCGCAGTGTTGATTAAGTTTTTGGACAGAAAGCTCTGTATCGAGAAGGTTAAGGCCTTTTTAAATCAAATTTGTCCCAAGCTTTAGCTCGGGACAAAATAGAATCTAAAAGGCGAGAACCTTCGAGATATAGAGAAAATTTAAGTTCAAGAACCAAAATAATAGTGTTATAGGTAATTTTATGAAATGTTTGTGTACTTGTCTTATTTCAATGCTCTTTCTAGATCAAATAAGCTTTGAAACAAAGCAGAAGTCAAAATATAAAGTTGATTTCAATTTTATTTTCATTTCAATTTAAAAAAAAATATTTTGGAAATATCCTAATTTTTTTGGAGAAAATCTGGGAACCAATCAAAACTTCATAGCACATGTGCTATATTGTACAGCTAATTTAACTTTATAGCACGATGATTACTTTATTGCACGTTCATTATGAAATTCACGATGAAGTGAGGAAGAATGATAAAGTACACTATAGTTATATAAAAACGTACGAGGTCGAAAGGTCACACTGATAACCTTCAGTGTAATAAAGTTCTGTGTATCATATTGAGATTAAAGCGAATCACAAGTTTTGTATGCTTTGAAATAATTTCTACAAACGCATTATATGTAAAAAAAATATTTCCTACAATACATGATATTCGAGAAAATAAAATATATAGAATACTCAAATAGATAGTATGTAATAAAAAGTATACGGGGTATTGAAATAAAGCAATACAGATATATAATGAAAGAGCATTCGAGGAAAAAGTAAACTATTAATTAAAAACTACAGAACATTAAACAAAAAGATTTTTTAAAATTTGAAAGTTGTGAATATGAAATATCCAAAATGTCGTCTATTTACCTTTTTCGTTCTATATCCTTGCAGCCGTCTGGTGCTGGTCCGGGATTTACTAAATAAAATGATATTTTAGAATTTTTGAAAAATTAAAAAAAAAAATTTTTTTTATGTCCACCTGTTCGATTTGATTGATCGTTTGCTGGCTCGACCGCTACCACGTTTACTTGCTCTTCCACTAGACACATTATATTATTATTATTTTGAGGTGGCTCGGACGAGAAAATGAGAAGACTGTGGCTCGGACGAGAAATTGTTGTGGTTGGCCTTCCTCCCCTCCTTAAACCCACACTTTTACTTTCTCAGAGACATTTTACGATTTTAATATTTTCTTAAATTTGAAATCAACCCTTTTCTAGGTTGACATTTTGGAAAATGCCCTGAGGTAAATGGTCAATTGGGAGATTTTATTATGGAAAATGCATGCATTAAGACAAATGTCATTTTTAAAGTTACACTGATGCAGCATATTGACCGTATTATACACAATATCAATTGTTACATAATATAAATGAAATATATATATTGTTGATTTTAAAATTAGATTTTTTTATACATGAAGTTATAACATGGGGTTAGCCTTTAACATATGGTGTACGGAATATTTTTGGTTTTTATTCTTAAAATCATCCTGTATATCATTAAAAGTCTAAATTTCCAACAGACGACAAAATTCTAAATTCAGATTGTAAATCATATTAAGAGTTTTAGTTAAAGCTAAATAAATAACATTTAGTTTGAACGCGCCTTATTCACAAACTGTCCTAAAACGTCGGGATAAAATGCAAACAAACCCTATTCCCTTGTTTTGAGTTTGTTTATTTTTGGAAGAATTGAACTCTATATTTGTGATATTCGCTGCGGCGACCTGAAGATAGTCTTTAACATGGAGTGCAAATAAGAAATGTCATTTTTTATTTATTAATTTTTCAGATTTCCTTCTTTGTTATTGTAACTTTATTCTAAAAAGTTTTTGTGATATTTTATCTATTGAACTTGAACTGATCGAATCTTTCAGTCCTTTTATTTTTGAAAGTATTCGAAAGCAGACCACATTTTGAAATTCCTTAACCAAGATGTTTTAATGCTATTATTTCTGAAAATTCTTAAATCAAGTATTCAACATGTAGTTGGCTATATGACAAAAGGTATAAGCTTTAAATGACCGTTCACTTATTTGGATAATTTCATGGTAAACTAATTGGCCCGTTAGCTATTTATTGGTATTAGTCTTACTTTTTAAAGACAACTGTGGTCTGAGAAAAAGCCGATTTATCATTCAGAATTCCAGCGCAATGGTATGACACCTTTGCATGAGAGAGGGAACGCCTGGACGCAAGGAGCCTCCACTATGCAAACACGAGCCTCCCAGATTTGCTAGGCAGACTTAGCCTCCGCTATGCAGACCAAGCCTCCGCTATGCAGACCGTGCCTCTGCTATGCAGTAAACGAGCCTCCGCCATACAGCAAAGCTTTTTTTAAATCTTTGTTTTTAAGTGTAATGAAAAATTTTAAATTTTTTTTGACGTAGCCATGGCGTAAGAATTTTACTAGAAATTAGAGTTATAATTATTGATTGTCATGATTAGAAATATATAATGACTCATAAAGTGGTTTATAAGATTTATACTGAAACTTTAAACATTTCTTACGCAGAAATGAAGATATTTGGAGAAATATTTCTAGAGTAAAATTTAGTTTGTTTCGTTGTAATCTTTGATTTAAAAAATACATTTTTTGAAAATGTTAAGACTGAAATAATTGATACTTTCTAGATTTAATTTAAACTACAAAAAAGGATCGCTTAAATCAAAGATTTTAAAAGATTAAATGCAATTCAATTAAATTTTTTTCTATTAATATTCTATATACCACTTTATTAGTCATAGTTAGGCACTATTTATGAAAATTGATAAATACTTCTAATCTTCGAGAAACCTCTCATGCCACTATGTTGAAAAATTAAAAAAAAAAACTTTTTTTAAACCTAAAAAACACAAGTTTAACAACACTTTCTGTATTATACAGGCGCATTTTGATTCATGCGCATGCTCATTTCTGCAAAGCAGAGGCTCGGTCTCTCTGCGTAGCAAATCTGGGAGGCTCTTTTCTGCATAGCGGAGGCTCATGGCGTCCGAGGGTTCCCTGCCTCTTTGCATAGACATTATTTGATCTTGATGCTTTTTGTCATAGTCATGAACTTTTAAAAATTTTAAATATGAAATCAAATTGTAGTATCTATAAATAGTTAATTTTAGATATCTTTATTTTTTTTTCAAAATTATATGAAATTTGTCTATTTTTAAAATATACTTATTTTAAACATTTGACAGTTTGATACGTTTTCCCTACTTCCTCAGGAATCCCCGTGATTTATTGAAGAGTTGGAATCTAGGAACCAGTTTGTCTAATAGAGAAAATCGTCTTTGCATAAACGTGTTAATTTGTCAAATTATTTTTAAACACAAAAAAACAATAATTTCTTTCTAATTCTAAAATTAAAAGTTTTATATTTTATTATATAATGGCTCACATATAATGTAATTAAATTATAATAATTTTAGATTTTATTGGCCTCTTGTTAGATGTTTCCGAAAAAATGTTTAAATTTTTCTAGGTTGGATAAAATTAGCAAACTTTAGTTTTAGAAATACAATTTAAAGGATATTGATAATAATAATAATGTATATTTTAAAATAGTTCACAGGTTAAATGATAACAATATATGTACAAATTATGGTCATCGGATAAAAGCAGTGATTGCAAATTTACAATTACAGACGCTAGTTTGCGGACTAGAAAGCTGTGATGAATAAGTGATGAATATCGTGAATTTTTGTAGAGCCGCCTTATATTTAAATATTATATATATTATATTAAATATTAGGATTGAGAAAGCCCAATAATACCTGTATTTGCTAGCTCTGTAGCTCGATCTCTTGAACTTATCTCTATCCCGCTTTATTCCGAAAAAACTTGAAATACTCATGATAGCTGGGAGATCTCGATTGAACGTGATTAATTTGGGGGATTTTATCAAACTACTGGCTTCAGGAATATACCTCCTCATCTACAGGGGGAGTCATAATTAACAAACAATAAAACTACGAAAAAAAGTATATTTTTTTTTAATATTTAAAAAATTTTAAAAATTATGGCAAAAAAGATGATAGATAAACAATACAAATCTTGATCAATAACATTTTCCCAGACACACCCTGTATAGTAAGTTTATACTTTTGATAGTGTAGTAATTGTGCTAGTGGTTTAGATAGGTAGATTACATAATGAGATCAACGTGTAACTTTATACTTAACCTTTTATATGTGCATTCAAATATTTGTAATATGTTAGAATTGAATAGGAATAGGAATATTAATGGGAAATATTTATTACACAGGGTGTCCCAAAAAGCATGAAAATTCAGTGACGAATTGGATATCGTCTTTGTTATGAATTAGCATTGTAATACCTAATTTCAAAAGCCATAATATTACTATGTCTGCTAGAGTTTTTTTTATGAAAAGGGTAAAAGACTGTAAAGATGTGTCTATAATGTCTCCGCAAGATGAACAGTGAAGACGGATAAGTTTACTCTGTTTGTATACTGCAATTTTCTCGTTTTACTAAGTACAACCGTGTTACCGTATGCAGTCAAAACATAAACAAACAAATTGTGAACATAGCAGACGAAACTCTTACAGATCACAGCTTTCTCAGAAGGTATCATCATACTAAATCAAAGAATTATTTAAAAAGACGATATCTAATTCGTCACTGAATTCCCATGTTTATTGGGACACACTGTATTTGTCAAATTTTTTATTAATTGAAAATATTTCATTAAAAAATTAACAAATTTCCTATATTGATAGAACATGGTTTGTTAACAAATTATAATGATGATAATAATATTCATTTCCTGAACTAAACTTGTTTCATTGTTTCAAAATAAAGAGTTTCAATTGTTGATATTTCTATATTGATTATAGACAAAGATAATATATATATAGATATGCAGGCAGGTATAAATTTAGAGGTCTTGAGAAAATGTGCAAACAGCACCATCTCTGTCGTACGCATGGCATTTTATCCTCTGGATTGATGCTAATTTATCACTTTGTTTATGCGTGATAACACTAAATGCGTACTATAGTATCAACAATGTATACTGCATATTGTACTTAATGAAACAAATTAATCAATGCAAATAAAACTGAGGTAGGAATTTGACTAGACAAAGTTTAAATGTGCAAGTTGTACTGAATGGCATACGTAAATTAACGCAATTTAAATAAAAATTATGACTATAAAAGTACATCGAGTCTAGGACAAATTACAACTGATCTGATCATAACATAAGCAAAACGCGTACTGTATGTTTGTGTTACCTTGAAATTTAATTTTATTGGTCAAACAGGTCCAGATAGCAACACTTGAACTATAGAGGATGCAATACGCGTACTGTATGTTTATATAACACAAATGCGTATTTCCTACAGATAGCAGCAAGGGGAGAAAGGAATATAGAAAGTAATCAATTTGCTATAGATGTCTCTCCTTGCACATTTTCTCAGAGGTTCAAAAATTAGTTGTCTGCTACAAGCAATTTAGGAAGGAGGTTTCTACCTGCCTGCATATCTATATATATATTATCTTTGATTATAGATTATACATTTGGAAAAATGTATAGGCGCTGAATTGCCTCTATAAAAAATATCGCATTATCGATGACAACGGATATAAATGTATAAAACAAGCAAAAAAATATAATATGTTTAAGTATTCATAATTCCTATATCCTATAACAATTATAGAAATTTCCTAGTAATATTTAATTTCTAAACAAATTCTTTCTTTTCAATATCTAATAAAAAAAAGCTCATGTCGTTTGTTCCATGTGGAATTATTTCGTAAACATAATTGAGAAGTATCACATTTAAAACATTTAACACCGAACAGTACTGGTCTCCGGAATTTTCAAAATGTGGTCTACCTTTTTTTATCTTCAAAATTGCCAGAGATGTTAGGATATTTGTCCAGATTCCTATTTATTATAAATCAACAAACTATTTAAATGTTTTATATCTCAGTCAATTTTATAGAAACAAAAAAGGGAAACACATTTTGGAAAGCTCATTAGATTTAATGCATTTTATGTCATTTATCAATTATCGGAAATCTAAGACGATATTCAAGTCGTCTCTAAATTCCCATGTTTACTGGGACACTCTGTAAAATAGAAAAGTTAGAAATTGACAAAGTAAAATAATAGAAATGAATATGCAGTTTTGTCAACAATGGGAGAAGGTAAGCTTATTAAGAATCCTATAAGTTAAAAACTGTTCATTAAATTACATAATTCAATATATTGCATTTTTAAATTGTTACAATTTTCATTGACCATGCAATATAGTTTTGATTATTTTCTATAGGAGTGATGAGGATATATACAATACATGGTTACCTACAAAGGATGTGACTTAAAAGACGACTGTGCGGAATTTATGCTGTTTCCTTATATTCATGATTCCCTTCAACTATACATTTCTTTCTTTCTTTGTCCAATTATTAAATACCATTGAAAGACGACATTCAAGTCGTCTTCATAGTCTCTCCCTTTGTGGATAACCCTGTAAATAAACAGAAGGCAATCGGATTTTTTTTCTATCAACCAGATTGAAAATCTTTTATTCGATTTATATTTTGTTAGTTTGTCCGACGTCATCAAAAATAAATAATATCTTAAAGGTTGGCCTTTATTCCAATGTTTTCTGGTTTCCATTGCAAGCCTGATACAATGTACACCAGACCTTCCAGACCAGATGTAGGATATAAAGAACAGTTTATATTGCATTACAATCTCTTATGCCAGTTCCATCATTCCATGCGAATTAGAATGTCAGTAAAAGTGTACGGTGGATATGAATTAATATAAAAAAGAAAGTGTCTGAACTTTAAAATTATAGAAATTTGACTGCTATTACTTTTTTTCGATGTTTATGCTATTAGGCTTTTTTTACTTGCCAAACTTCGTCTTCGAAGAATCAATCCGAGCTAAATTGAGATACCAGGCATGGATCCGGATCCGGGCTATATAGAGATTACCAGTCATGGAGCCGGATCCGAGCTATGAGAGATTACCAAACATGGACCCGGATCCGAGCTTTGAAACATAGAATACACGGGAGTATTGCTTTAAGGTCGTCTTCCTATTGTAAAGTTCACACTGTATGATAATATTCACAATTGAAGAAGAGATTTTTTAAAATTTTATTTCAACATAATTCACATTTATAAATAATACAAGTCATTGACATAACATCATTCAATCATGTAATTTATAAGAACAAAAATAAAGTTTAAATCATCACAAAAATATTCTTAACTCATGATTGACAAGAAAACATAATACTAAGTTGTTTTAGAGGGGCGGGGAGAAGGGAGGATGTTCACTGTTCAGATTTTATTTTTACAATTTTTCTATTTAAAGCCCTTTTGATAATTACTGGTAGATAAAATTTTTATTAAAGGGACTGTACGCATAATTTCACATGACCTTCCATGTAAAGATGGCAATGCCCATTCACACAGTACCCTTAATTCTTTTAAAATAAATGCTGTTAATGAAATTACTGTTTTTCTAGGTTTAAAAATGTTGAATACAGATTATTCATAAAGGTTCACCAGCAGTAAAAATGATCAAGTAACTTCAATAAGGAAAAACCACAACTAAAAATTTCAAATTTCAAAATTATATTCATTGTTCATGAATTTTTGATCAGACAAAGTTTCTAAAGTTAGCGTTGTGTAACGGACATTACCATCTTTGAACGGAGGAACATTTTAAATTACGCGTATAGTTCCTTTAAATGGAAAACCAGTTTGCAGTAATTTAAAATTTTTAAAACCAGTTTGCAATAATTTAAAATTTGAAAACCAGTTTGCAATAATTTAAAATTTGAAAACCAGTTTGCAATAATTTAAAATTTGAAAACCAGTTTGCAATAATTTAAAATTTGAAAACCAGTTTGCAATAATTTAAAATTTGAAAACCAGTTTGCAATAATTTAAAATTTGAAAACCAGTTTGCAATAATTTAAAATTTGAAAACCAATTTGCAATAATTTAAAATTTGAAAACCAGTTTGCAATAATTTAAAATTTGAAAACCAGTTTGCAATAATTTTAAATTTGAAAACCAGTTTGCAATAATTTAAAATTTGAAAACCAGTTTGCAATAATTTAAAATTTGAAAACCAGTTTGCAGTAATTTAAAATTCAGTCAGCAGATTTTCGGTTGACCATGAAGTCCCTGAAACAACAGGTTTTAAACTTTACATTTTGGCAAGAATTATTTTTAGTTACTTTAAACTAAGAATAGTTACTAAAACCTAAACCAAACGTGTTTCCTGGATTAGAAAATAACATTTCTATTGATTAAAAGGGACTGTACAGGAATAATAAAAGGGGGATAGGCTGAAACCCAAGCATTTCAGAAGATGATTTCATGCGCTCGTGCTATGTATTCTTATATGTGAGATTGGCCATACATATATATATATATAAATTTTCGTATAAATTTAACTCCTAAAACGTTTGAGTTTCAGCCTATACCCTCTTTCACTTTTCATTTACAGTCTCTTTATTTAGGATGTTAGTCTATTTAAAAAACACCGCCCTTCCTTCTCGACATTTTTGTGAAATGTTTAGCTTTATTATTGTTTGTAGTTGGCAACTTGGCAAAGACGATTTTCCAACACTATCCCATTGAACCTTCACCCTAGTTTTAGAAACCTTGATCAAATCTTAATTTTGAAGTTAATGTAAGATTTGAACATTATTCTAAGCGATTATTCTATTTATGTTGGCAAGCAGAAGTCCCTTTCCCTGGGCGTCACCAAGGTTAAACCAAGTTTTACAAAAACCAATTGTTTCATTTACATTTTTTAATAATAGGTTAAATGTTCATTCTTTACTATATTATTTTTTGATATATTGAAACTGAATATTACAAACAATTCATTTGATTACAACAGATTTTGTATGAATAATTAACAACTGAATTATATTTATAACATGCTTGATAGTTGGAGTAAGGAACTGCAGTTTAGATATCCATGAACAGTCCCTCACTCTTACAATAGTTTAGAAACCAATGAACAGTCCCTTACTCTTACAATAGTTTAGAAACCCATGAACAGTCCCTTCTTACAATAGTTTAGATATCCACGAACCATCCCCTTACTTACTGCTTTCATTAAACCCTGTTAATCCGTATCCTAACCTAACTAGATATTTTACAAGGAACGAGTAAGATGCACGAATCTAAGTTTTTATAGGTACCACTACAACCGTTAGGCCCACAAACGTCGGACGTTACAAAGGACGGACAGTACAAACGTCGGACTTACAAACGTTGGACTGTTACAAACGTCGGCACTGATACGACCGTCGGACTGAAACAACGTCGGACGGGTGCATTTATAAGGAAATACGTCGGACTTTGGTAGATTTTGAAAAAATACCATTGCTAAAAGAAATAAATTAAAAATCCCTCACTTATTGTGATAAAAATCAAAGACAACTGAATAAAGTCTCATCCTTCGAAGGTGACACTGTATAAAATAACAGACTAAAAAGGAGATGAGTTCAATTGTCACACACTTTGATGTTTTAATGCCTTAATCTTTGCAACCCGATCTATAAGATCGAACAGTTTAAGTTTGAAAGTATCAAAGGTTAATACCAATACCAGGTTGCAAAGATATAGGGATGAGAATATTAGTTAGTGTCAAGAACTCAGGGTTTTTTGGGTAGATTTTTATTAAACCAATCGGTAAAAGGAAATAACTTTAGTCCGACGTTTGTACTGGTCTGACGTTTGTACTGTCCGACATTTATACCAGTCCGCGACGTTTGTACTAGTCCGACGCGTTTGTCCTGGTCCGACGTTTGTACTGTCCCGACTTTTGTACTGTCCCGACTTTTGTCCTGGTCCGACGTTTGTCCTGGTCCGACGTTTGTCCTGGTCCGACGTTTGTACTGTCCCGACTTTTGTCCTGGTCCGACGTTTGTACTGTCCCGACTTTTGTACTGGTCCGACGTTTGTACTGTCCCGACTTTTGTACAGGTCCGACGTTTGTACTGTCCCGACTTTTGTACTGGTCCGACGTTTGTACTGTCCCGACTTTTGTACTGATACCTTTTTATAATGTTACCCATGCACCCCGGGGTTTAGTTTTCTTCGTCAATATTTTAGTTTTTCCTAAAAAAATCCAGATTGATAATATCTCTTTTTGTGTTATAATTCTAAATATTAAAGAAGGTGTTTTAAATTAGAACCAGAAACCTTCACATTCATGCAGCAGACCTAAAAACTTACTCAGAATCATGTTGACCCTGTGAAACACGTCGTTTTCTGGACCCAGACCTGCGTCTAAATAACAAAAAATTCACTCAAAAACAAAAAATACTTGAAAATCCAAACACTAACAATCTTCCTTCCATAATTTAAATTCCTTGTTGTAAGAAAAAAAAAGATAAAAGCTCTGTTACAATCTGTTTCTTCTTTTCTTGATGATCTGAACGATCATTATGATCTGATTGATCGGTATCTGCATGATCTGAATGATCACCTTCTCTCCCTTGATCTTGATCTCTTGTGTCTTCTATGTCCCCTGCTTCTACTCCTGCTGCGTTTCCTTCGATCCCTAGAAACAATCAGTTCACTCTTGATTCAGCCAGTCATTTAATCATTATAAATAAAACAAGACATGCGTATACATGTTCCCTATAGCCGGCCAAATGGCTGGATCGAATGGGCTGACATTTTTTGAGGGAACACAGCAGTGCAGGTATCCCGGGGGTAACATAAGCTAAAAAATTCAAACTTTTTTTTCAATTTTTTTATTCCACGGACAACGCCGGGCACTTTTGCTAGTTAAATATAAATGCTTATCTTATTTACTAGAAATTCAAGGCGCTTCGCGCCCTTCTTTCTAGCCTTAGAGGGCGCTTCGCGCCCATCTTCTAAATTAGTTGTGAACCTGTTCTTTTTGTGTACATCGTAAAACAAAACAAAAATAATTCGCGGATTTTCACAAAAAATTTCGCGGATTTTCAAAATTTTTAAAAATTTAATGACGATCGAATTTTGATGGAGACAAATATTTGAAATTTTGATTTTTCATAAACCTTCCCTGTGGTCATGTGATGTCCCACAAAAAATTTGGGCCCGATCGATTCAGCCGTTTTGACGTTTATTGGATACAAACAAACAAACAGACAAACAGACAGACAAACAAGCCTTTATATATAGATTTATAAAAATTAAACAAATTGCTGAAATCCTCGAAATTTTCAAGAAAAACTAGAAATCCTCGACAGCTGACGAATAATTTACCTGCTTCTTGACCTACTTCTCCTTCTCTTCTCTCGACTTCTATCCCTACTTCTCTCTCGTCTCCGCCTATCCTCCGGGGGCGGAGGTCTTTCTATCTCATATTCGCCGCGCTCCATCTCAAACATTTTCGCCTCGCGTCTAAAACGAAAAAAAAATTGAGAAATCTCCAGTAATAGATTTAGAAGACTCGTCTATTGGACGGGGGGGGGGGGGAATTCCGGAAAGTGACTTGTATTAGACCGAAGAAATACATTTTAGAGTCCAGAATTGAGTTTTCCAAACTAAAGTTGATGACTTTTGATAACCTACATGGATCCCCGCTGAATAACGTGTACTTTGTAGATCTACTTACTTCAAAATAAGTCTTTCATCTTTATTCTTCTTCAATTCTTCTAGTTTTTCTCTAAAAAATAAATATTTAAAAGTTTTTCCGTAACGACCAAAGCTATCTGTTAAAAAAACATTAAAATTGAATATTCAGTAATTTAATTTATAATCGTTTAAAAATTTTAATTTCAAGTGTGATTTTTAGTGATCGGCATGTACGATTTACTACGGTATCTTTTAATCTTTTGATTGATAAAGAATAAATGAGATATTCATAATTTTTAACCGGTAATTGATTATTCTCAATTGTACTTTACTTATTAGGGTGCCTTGCAAATCAATGTTCTGGAGGCAATGAAGAATTTGTCATAATTTTACAAGTTTAAAGATGGTCAAAATGACCGTGTCTTCCATACTGTTAATTGAAAATACCACAGTACATTAAAGCTTGTTTCCGAATACAAAATTAATATGAAGTAGTAATCTAATGATAATATGAACCCCTTATATTTTGCAAAATTTGTCAAAACGCAACCGACCTGATCTGAATGAATCCAAGATGAAGTTTCCCGCCGAAATGGTCAGCCAACCGCCGATCGTTATCGTGAATACCGAGGTAAGCAGAACATACCTAAATAATAGTTTTAAATTCATTGTTCTTTTTAAATATAAAGAAAATAAACATCCACCTTCATTCCGTGGAAATATGATGAATATGAAAATAGCAATGGGTGTATATTTTGTTTAGAAGTATCCTCCTCTCCGCCTTTTTTAAAACTGAATAGGGCGATCAAAATAAATGATTTTAAGAGGAAACTTAATGATTTTCGGATCCTAGGAAAATTCAAACACGACACCGGGAAGTGCCAAACAAAAAGTCAAATTTTTCATTCAACCCTCCCCCCTCACCTCACAAGGGGAAGGGGGGGAGGGTAAATCTAAAAAATAAGAACACTGGGGGATTAGTCTTAACCTATTTTCCTTCTCACCTCGCAGACTCGAAGTTTCTGTTGTTGATAACTCGAGGCCGGCATCGAGTTCCTGTAATCTTGCTCAGCCTCCGCTTTCACCTTGTAAAAAGGAAAAGTCAACAATTCCCTGTTGAAAGTGGAAATCATTTTGAAATCACCGGGGTTTTTATTTCATAAAAAATCATTCCTCCTCACGGCTTAAAGATAATATTTCCCCAACGCGCGGGAAATGAAAAACTCGCCTTTAAAGAGAGTGTTCACGAAAAATGAAAGGGGGTATAGCCTTACGTCGAAAAATATTCGATCGTGATATTACTTATCTTACGTCCATCTGTTTCGTCTGTAAGGAGAAAATTATTTAAAAAGACTCATACCAAAGAACGTAGCGTCCATACAAATTCAGAAAGTTGCAATATTCGTTGCAATATTCAACTCGGATAGTAAACAATCAATTTAATTCCAAACATTTCATTCAGATATTACAACCTATAATCATCGATTTTTTTCGATGCATTCGTGTATAGTTGATATTTTATAATGTTCATTAATTGTTATATATATATATATGATGTACTTTAACGACAATTTCAGTTGTCGATGGGTGTCTTTTTTACTTTTTTTACGATCTGAGTCGAATATTGCAACTTTCTGAATTTGTACTTTTTTAGCGTTCTTCGGCATGAGTCGTTTCATACAATTTTCTCATAATAGACGCAACAGAGAGAAGTAAGATTAGTACAAATCACTATCGAATATTTTTCAACGTAAGCCAATACCCTTTAATTTATCAAATATCATTTCAGTAATTCTTATAATTATACACCCCTAAATTACAAAAAAAAACTTTGGCCCTTTTTTTTACATCTGCAATATTTAGTTAATAATTTAAGAACCCTTAGCTGAAGGTTTATTGGTTTAAACTGACAAATAAACATGATGATTGATGGTATGTGAATGTTCTTTGTTAATCAATCATCATTATTTGATATAATAGCCTCCTGACATTATTTTATCCTTTTTAATTTACCTTTCTTATTTCTTCCACCTCCTCCATAAGTTTCATGCTCTCTTCAACCTAAATAAATACATAAATCAATAAAAAAATAAAAAAATAAATAATAAACATTTTAGAGAGTAAAACATGTTTACATTTTTATGGCTAATTATATCAGAGTTATTAAACATATATCAGTATCCAGGAGCACATCTTCTCATGTTTAATAAATCAAATAATCTAGGTTTGAAATGTCAAAGGTTTACAAATTACACCACCCGGTTGCAAAGACATAGGCAGTGCTTAGGATCCATTTAATTTTAATGAGGATGCGGATCCAGATCCGGATCCTAGATCCGCACTGGAAAAAAAATAATCCGGATCAAGGCCATAAACATTTTTTTTGAAGATATTTTTTTAAACAGAAGAAGAATTTTCGAATTATTTTTCTTATTTTTTTACTTATTTTTATGCAACAACTTGATTAACCATTCAGAGATTATGACATTTTTGATAATTTCTCTTTTTTCAACAGTTCAGATTTGAGTTTTGGAGCCAATTTTTTTAAAGCAATTAATGGTTTATTTTTTTTTCCCCGAGTTTGCTGCAAAGACTCCGTTAATTTGTTAAATTCACCTCTCCCTCTGCGCCCATCTGCTCAGCTGAAGCCAACTTCTTCCCTATTTGTTCTGCCAGATCATGAACTAGGTTTGCTTTAGTTGTCACCTACAATCAAATCAAATCAAAATTTAATCAAATCCAATGAAAGTCCAATAAAAGTCCAATGAAAGTCCAATGAAAGTCCAATGAAAGTCCAATGAAAGTCCAATGAAAGTCCAATGAAAGTCCAATGAAAGTCCAATTAAAGTCCAATTAAAGTCCAATGAAAGTCCAATGAAAGTCAGATCTGATTTTTTTTTAACGGTCACATTGCATTAATAAACGCGCCCCCTGCCCCCTAAAAAATGAGGACTGTGAGAGTCATTTTGAAATGATTTTGAGAGAGAGAAAAATCCGTATATTAACTTGGAACAAGTGATTTATAAAATATCAAAACAAAAATAGTCAGAAAACAGTTGCTTTATTTTTAAATACCAACCCGATTTTTTACAAACAGAAAAATTCGATTTTCAAAGACACCCCACCCCCCCATCTATATCAAACTAGTGTCCGGCGTTGCCCGTGAAAATAAAATTTCGAATTTTGACAAATAAAATTTCGAATTGAGAAAAAAATTCATTTAAAAAAATTTGTTGCAGGACACCCGTGGGTTTCCTCAAAAAATGTCAGCCAATTTGGTGTAGCCGTTTGGCCAGCTATAGCTAACACATATGATATAAATATATTAACAAATCTATATAATAAAACAAGACATTTGTATATATGTTCCCTTAGACCGAATGGGTTGAATCTTTTTAGAGTAAATTCATAGGTAGCCCAGGGGTGAGATAGGCTATAAGGGTCCAAATTTTTTCTTTTTCAAAAACCGGACTTTAAATTTTAATTTGATTTAAAGAAATTCCACGGGCAACTCCGGGCACTTGAGCTAGTATATAATATATATAAAAGCGAAAAGCCTAATCATATAATTTTACCTCATCGCTGAGCATTTCCTGTGTCTCTGCAAGCTTGATCTAAAATATAATTAAATTATTTTCTATAAATCCTCACTAAAAATATCATTATTCAAGCCACCTCATAACGTTTAAAAGAACAGATTTTTTTTCAGAGAATAATAAAACGAGTTTTGTATTACAAAAAATACTTACGATGTCCTTTTTGAATTCATTTTATTCATAGTTGAAGTTTTCGATAATGATTTTAGATAAATATTGACAACAAAGCTTCCGGAATTGGTTGAAAATCTTAAGAAAGCCAAATCAAATTTTAATGATTTAACAAGAGAAATAGCTTACTTAAAAAACCTAAATATCAAAATGACTGTGTTATGTATGTCAAAACCATTTGTCTTAGTTAATTTTTTTTTGGATTCCACTCTAAGTGGGAAGGGATACTACCTTGGAGCTTTCAGTTTTCCTATCACAATCTGCCACAAATGCAGACAAGTGTTCAAATGCGTCAACATCGTAGAAATAATCCTAAATAAACAAATTACTTCCTTTGAAATGATAGAAATGATTGCAAACTACTGGAGAATGTGCTATTTTATTTTGTGTAAACATTTCAATCATTGTTTAGGATCCGCATCCAAGTGCAAAATATCAATCTTAACATGAGAAGTTTTCCATTCTCTCACATGATGCAATTTTTGTGCTAACTAATGGTTATTTAGGTTTCTACATGAGAATTAGAAGAAAAAGAAAGTATTTAGAAATTTAGAAAGAAATTAGAGCTGAAATGGATCCTTAAAACTATATTCATTAATAAAGAAAAAAATGTCATTTTACAGTTAGACTCATAAAATCTGTCACAAATTCATAAAATATGCCATGAAGTAAAGTCCTGCACAATCACATGCAAGTTAATGTCTTGAGATAACTCCAAAAAAAAAGGTCTTTAAGTGTAACGCATTCATTTAAGTAAAAAATGTCTTCTTTGCGACTTTCAATGTTAAAAAAACTAACCTTAGATTTCTGCGCTAGTTCGTAATCAGCCCTGAGCCCCAGATCATGAATCCGACTGCACTCTCCAATATCCATTCTCTAAAGAAAAGAAAAAAATGTCATTAATCTGTGTTCAAACAATAATTAGGAAACATGAAAATCAGGTCTTCGTTTTAAATTATTGATGATTGATAAAGCAACATTTAGATTTTTTTCTTAACTTTTTTCGAGTGTTAAAAAATGTTGAGAACAGGGGTGTATAATTTCATGAAAAATCCCCCCACCCTTTTTTAAAAATCAGTCACCCTTCCCATAAGTTAGGTATGCTTGCGCAATGCACAAATAAAAATTATAACTTTTCCCCTGAATTTAAAAAAAGGGTCTATAGGGGAAATAATTGACTTTTTTGGGGAAAAAGGGGGAATGGAAACCTAGACTTTTAATGTCCGTTTCCCCCCAATTCATCAAAAATCAGTCCCCGAAATTCTATCGGAGAAAGGTATAATAAACTTGCCAGCACAATATGACTATTTTGATTATTAACTTTTAATGTGTTCTCCAAATACAGATATTCATTAGCCATCTGAAGATGTGGTTTAAAAAAGAAATATATTATGGCAAAAATTCCAGTTGTTTAAAACCTCGAGTGATAAGTTGAAATCATTGATAAACTGCCCAAGCTTAGTAACCCGATCTTTCTAAGAGATTTTAACGTATAATATTGTCATATTATTGGTTAAGATAAAAAGATTTTAAGGGAAATTATCAAGAAAGCTAACATCCTGCAAGTTGACCCCCCCCCCCCCCTTCTAGTTGGAATAGCATTCCTCCTCCTCCAGTAATTCAGTAAAAGGAGGGAGTGTTACAATTAATGACCTTACCATTAATCGATGGGGTACCTTTCGACCAACGCATATGCGCTATACTCCACCTATGACCTACGCCACATCCGCTATACTACAACTTACGACCTACTAGCAAGAGGTTATACAGCATTAAGTTGGATATATGGCTTCAGCGCCTGACCCCCTAACCTGTCCTAGCCGAGGCGCTTGGCCCCTTAGTCTGTCCTGGCCGCAGAACTTGGCCCAGAACTTGTCTTAAACTAACCTAACCCTCAAAAATAGAAAATAAAACAGCTGTCGTAGGCAGGCGCGCAACTAGGGGGGGGGCCAGGGGGGCCAGGCCCCCCCCTAGCCTGACTAAGGGGGGGGCATGCCCCTCCCTTAAGAAGTCTTGCCCCCCCCTGTGGGGGGGGGCAAGAAATGACGAAGTCCACCCTGTTTTGCAATTTAGCGATTCATGAATCCTGACCCTGAGGAAATTTAAGAGCTCTAATCCTAAAATAAAAAAAGATAATTGAACGTTAGTTTATTGAGCTTATAGTTCAATCCATATAGCACTTAATACACCATATACACACATACAGACCCCCTTCGTCTCCGAGCCTAACTACTGCCGTAGATAAGAACAGTTTGACAAGGTTCCAATGTGCCTTAATCATTGTTTTTTTTCATTATGCTGTTTTTTCCTGGGAAAGGGAAAGGGGGTTTATCAAGTATTTTTTAGATATTTTCACTATCAGTTCTGCCACATATTATGATATTGCTTTAATACTGTAGTACAACTATTCAATTAATCCTACATGTTCACCGCAAATATTGTGTGATGTGTCATATTAAAAAAAATATTTTTCATGTAAAATCATGAATTTTTAATAAAAGGCATTTCTTGTCAGTTTTTGAGTACAATGTACATATTTGATTTATGGATAACTAATGAAAATTTATATATATATATGTAATTTGTATTGAAAATTAATTATTTTTGTGATTTATGCCAGAATCAGGGGCGGATAAAGGATTTAAGTGAAGGGGGGGGGGGCAAGATTTTTTAGGAACAAAAAAATTCAGAATTAGGAACCAAAAATCGCGGCGCAGGCGAAAATTTTTTTTGACTTAAAAGACTCAAAAAGAGTGAAAATTAATGACTAAAGACTAAAAAACTAGATTTTTAACTTTTCACACATTATAGTTTATTAAGACAGATATTTTTCCTGTTTTGCACTAGGGTTTCTTTCCGAATTAAGCATGCTATTGAGAAGCTATTCTGAAATAAGAACAAAAAATTCCAAATTCAGGGTGGGGGCTACGCCCCTCCCTGAATCTGTCAGGGGGGGCGAATGTCCCCCCGCCCCCCCCCTGTATCCGCCCCTGACCAGAATAGATTTCTTGTTTCATTTTATATCTGATGTGTTGACTTATAACTGAATATCCGGTTGGTAAGGTTAGTTTTTTATTGTTTAAGTATAAAACACATTTTTCTTGCCCCCCCCTAAAAATGTTTAGGGGGGGGCCAAAATTTTTTTCATATTTCCCCCTAGCCCCCCTCTAACCAAATGTCTAGTTGCGCGCCTGGTCGTAGGTCAGAAAGTTTGTAAAGTTAAGTAGAGTGGATATTGCGTATAGACGATGTAAACTCCACACATTATTCTTACCGTAGCTGCGAGTAAATCGTGAGGACAGCAGCTGAGAAGGAAGGATTTACAAACATTATGATCGTTAAACCTCACACTACTTGCTTCACCTAGTTTAATTAGAAATTATTAGTCAGGATTAAACTAGGAAATATTTCAAGGATAATAATACAATCTTCACTCACCCAAACTCCAGTTCTAGGGAAGGGAGGAGAGAGAATTTTCTCTTTTCCATTCGGGGTTTTTAATACTCAGAAATATCTTTAAAATCACAAAGCAACGAAATTTTCATGTGTGAGCTTTCTCGGAATTAAAGATATTTATATTTTGTGATTATCTAATGTACAATATCTCAATTACGTACCCGGTCCGTTGTACAAGTTGAGTTGGTTGAATGTACGTACCCGTAAAATTGTTGAGGACGATGTTTTATAAATTCAGCAATTTTGCGTATACGTACCAACACCTTCGAGTTCTTACAAAGATTAAAAAGCTGAGCAAAATATTAAGAATTGTGTTTTTAAAAGTATTTGATCAGCTTTTTAACCCAAAAAAAAAAATTTTATTCATACGTAAACTGGAGGGTGGCTAGGCGTAAAAACCGGCAATCTCCTAAAAATATGAATGTCATAATATTTGTGACGTTTTCCAGTGCAACCTGAAACAACTTCTTGTAAACCCCATCACCACCGATACCGATACAACGGGTTAATTGTAATCCAAGTTATTATTTACATATTATTATCTATTCATAAGCGGAAACCCCTCCACGGGGTTGAAAATAAACTATGGGGAGGAGATAAATTTGATTCAAGTGTTATTTTTCTACCAAAGCTGTTGTTCAAAAAAATTCATCTTAATTTTAGCGATGTGTACTTCAGAATAAAACAAATTTCCACTTATTACATAGGGCTTCTTAAAATAAGATTGGTCTGACGTTTTCTTCCCTTAGAGACAAGGCATACGGATATGATCAGATAACGATTTTAGGACCCCCCCCCCCCAAAAAAAAAAAAATTGTTCTCTAGGAAATTACCCAAGATGGTAAAATCGATTATTCGGCGCTAGTAATTTTGTACATGACTATTTATTTATCAGCAAATTTATTATTATTATTTTTTAGTTATTTAGGGTTATATAGGTTAGGTTAAGACACTTTCTGGGCCAAGCGCTGCGGCTAGAACAGGCTAGAGGGCCGAGCGCTGCGGCCACATGTCTTACATTTATGATTCATGTCATTTAAGATCCAAGGAGGGGGGTCCAAAAATAGTTCTCTAGGAATATACCACAAATTCCGAAAAAGAAAACTTTGGACCATATGTTTTATCATTCGTAGGGGTAGGGGTAAATTTTCAAGAGTGATTTAATAATTCAGAATTGGACATCTATTTCACAAGTTTAACACATTATTGATACTTTTATTCAGTTATATATTTATCTGCCCCTAAAAATCACTTAAAACAATTTAACATTTGACGTTCTGTCTAGACCCCATTTCCTCCAATGAGTTTGAAAGATTTAACTTAGAACCACTTCCAGATTTAATAATTTTAATAGAATAAATTAGAAGATGAACTCACCATTCCTAGCAGTCCCCATCATGGCATCCAGCATAGCCCGCATCTGGTCGGTTGCCGTCATACTTCTGAAATACATTGATACTTATGCATGCAGGGGGGTCCCGATATCGTTTTCTAGAACATTACCAATTTAGATGGAATCATGCTATGTACCATGATTATAATTTGACAAGTTAGCACTAACTAAAAAGTTTGAAATTAATGCGAATGCAAATTTCTTAGTTCCGAGGTTCCAATCGATCGATTTGGCAACTATTTATTTGGTTTGGAAATTTTTCAAAAGAACGACATTTTAACTAGGTTAGAGTAAACATAATCCGCGGCATTGTTTAACCAAGCGGTCCTGTTTCCAGTCACACTGAATTTTAATTTTTAATATCTTTAATCTGCAAATCACGCCTCTGTCCTCATACTCAATTCAAGAGGTTAAAGCTGAAGGAAAGATGACTGCTGATAACGGTGGTGCTAAGGTTGATCTAGGAGTTCTAGAGGAAGATGACGAATTCGAAGAATTTCCCACAGACGGTAAGAGAACTCGGCAAACGATTTTATTTCATAAAGTGCAAAGTTTTTGGTGTTTAAACGTTTTTGTAATTCATGATGAAATCTTAAGCTCCAGGAGGGCATGGGATATTAAGTCTAGGTAAGACCCTCTGGCCGCCGAAGTCTATACAGAAATGATATAAGTCGAGAGTAATGACAAGAAATTGTATGTTCCTACAGAACGATTTTTGGGTCTGTCCTAGTATACGATTTTTGGACCCCCCCCCAGGCCCCCATATTATTTAGGGTTAGGTTAGGTTTATACACTTTCTGGGTCGAGCGCTGCGGCCACGGGTTAGGTTAGTTAAGACACTTTCTGGGCTGAGCGCTGCGGCCCGGACAGACTAGGCGGCCACATAGTCAACTATATCAATGTCTTACATATAAGATCCATGGTCATAATTGATAGGAGGGGGGGGGGGGACAAAAATCGTTCTCTAGGAAATTACCCAAATTAATTTCAAAGAAAGGGTCCGTCATAGAGATCGATTTTTGGAGCCCTATAATAATGTTTAAGCAATGCCATCAATTCATCAACTTCATAGATCACAATCAATCAATTTTTTTACATTTGGTGTATCGACTGAGTGGGGGGAACACCGTTCACGTGGGTATTTCTTCACATCAAGAACAACGCTTGTCACAAGATTGTTTATTTTAATAGATCTCCTGATCTCTCAAGATTGACTCCTTAAATAGTTTATGCCCAGGGTTTGATTTGCTTTCTTTGCAGCAGTAATGCACTTTTTGGAAGGCTTCATATCAGTACTAATAATAACTCCAATGTCTCTTTCACAGCCTGGGTCTGTGAAGATGCAGCCCGCTGGAGGATAACCTCCTTGAGAATACACTTTTCCCTGTCTGACCCTTCTGACACCAGGTGTCAGCCTATAGTTTTTGAGTTTATGTTTTGATCATCAAGAAAGATGTAAAGCTGAAATACAAAAATAATTAGTAATTCATATTTATAAAATGCAATGCATTGTAAAATGTTGTGATCAGATAAAGTTATTTGACAGAAAACATTGAAATCAAATATTTCAAAATGTGATTTCTGGTGAAATGTTACGAAAGTGTGTCCTGTGAACACGGCGCACTGCAATTATTCCTTGATTATTTAATCATCCTACATATTGTGCTTGAGTGGATCAAACTGGTTCAACCTTCTTCTTTCAGGCTGTAGTTTGTCTTAAAATAATAGTTTAGATTTTACATGGCTTGAAAAAGAGCCATCTGGCAGCCTAGGAGAAATTGCTAACGTTTTAGAATGAAGATTAAGAAAATAGCAGGGAATGAATATCTATGAATATACTTCACTTGTCTTTTTGTCTGTATCCAATAAACGTCAAAACGGCCAAACTTGTCGGGCCCAAATTGTGTGTGGGACTTCATATGGCCCAATGGAAAGTTTATAGATGATCGAATTTTAAAAAATTTGCCTCTAATAAAAACTTGTATATTTATATTAAATATATATATATATATAAGTTTTTCGTTTATATATATACAAATAAATCTAGAGTCTGGAGCAGAGAGTGGAGGGGAGGAGGAGAAGGATACCTGTAAATGGGTTTATTAATTTATATTAATTTATATCTAGAGTCTGGTCTAGAGAGTGGAGGGGAGAAGGATACCCGTTAATGGGTTAATTAATGTATATTAATATATATCTAGAGTCTGGTGCAGGGAGTGGAGGAGAGGAGGAGAAGGATACCCGTGTGTGGGAAGATAACTGGGATGATGATGCAGTAGAAGATGATTTCTCCAACCAGCTCAGGTAAACACAAACTCTCTGAGTCCCAGGGGTTTTTCTTTTCAGGACTTAAAGATAAAGGTAAAACTACACAGCCTCGAATTCAAAGAATTAATATCCCCGAAATTATTATAGAGAATTAACACCACTTAATTAAAGTATAAAAAAATTAGACACCTTGGAACTTTTAAGTTCCCTAAACATGTTCCTGAAATATCATACCTTGGTTGGTAAGATTTATTTGTTATGAGATTTAGAAAACTTGAACTTGTTACGCTTTTTATGTCGTTATTTTTTACTTTCTAAACAGTAACTTCGAACTCATTCACGTCAGTAAATAAACAATTATCTGGTTATTAAAAGGAAAATGAGGGAAAGACAGTCCGCCCGATCCCCACCGCCTCTTACTCCACCCCCCTCCAAAAAGAGATGTGTCCAAACCACTCCTACCGCCGTTAGTAACGGACACTCCGCCGCTGAAAGTCCGACAGCGGAGCAAGAGCGGAGTAATGGTGCCTCACCAACCCCCGCCTCCCCGTCCTCTCGAGGGCGACGAGGGAGGTCAACTACTCCGGTGGAAACACCGTCCACTCCGACAAGAACTAGTGCTAGGCTCAGGGACACCATCATCACGCCAAAATCCGGATTTTAGAATTGATTTTTGTGTTGATGTCAATGTCTCCGAAAATGAAACTAAAAGTAAAACTATGTGTATGAAAGGCTAAATTTATCATGTGTGGTATAATCTTAAAAATTTACACTTCCGATTGATAATGGTACTCTAAAAACCTTTTTTAAAGGAAGTTATGATAGTTTTTCTTTCTGAAACATTAAATTTAAAAAACATAAATTTTGAAAGACTTAGATGGTACTGTTGTGAATCGAATATGTAACTTTAAATTTTAGTGTCACTTACCACAGACCTTGGAAGGTCCTAAGGTTAAATGAAAAATAAATTACAATTATTATGAAAACTTGATGGTGGTGTCAATGCAGGAAAAAGTAGAAAATAGTTGAATTGAAAATCTGAGCTGTGATATAATTAGTTCTCGTATGCCAAGGTTGTATAATGTGTATATATATTTATATTTACATGATTGCGGAAACATAAATCGAATATTTTTTCCTTTTTCCTGCTTCAGAGCCACAGCACTACTGTTCACCATGGACGCAGGACACCGGGAAAAATATTCGTTTTATTTTCCCTTCTTTTTTTCCGGGAGAGGGGGACTAAACCATGTAGTGTGGGGGATATATTTTCTTCATAAATAATTGTTCCCCCCTTCCCCCCCTCCAGTCTGCATTTTTCAAAAATGTTCTTAAAAATGTTGCACTGAGTTGGGGAACTTAATGAGTATCAAACATGACAGTTTGTCTAATTTTCAACTTAGTTTACCCAAAATGACAGGGCTTTTAAAATGATTCAGATTTTTTCGCAAACATGGCTCGTAATGGGTGCAGTGTTCCCTTAGAATTAAAACAACCACTATCCCTACCACTAGTGACAAATAAAAATATTGACTACTTTCTAGATTTATAACTAATCAGCGATGAGATTGAATTAAAATTTGACATTTTTCAGGGGTGTAGATTTTCTTGAAAAATTAATCCCCCCCATTTCCTATAACTTTTTCCCAAAAAAATTTTGTAAGGTTTCGTGAAGTGCAAAAATGATGGGTTTACTCTTATCTGAATTGGGAAAGTAAATGATTTTTTAGAGGGAAAAAAAAAACAAATGTTTTTGAGATGTTAAAAAAACGTTATTTCGTAAACCCCTTTTTTAGCTGATGGTATTGTTATTGTTATTATTTTAAATATTTTGTTTTGTTTAGAGCCGAGCTTGAGAGTCAGGAGAATAAAATGTCCCACTGAAACCTCTCACCAACAATCTTCAGACTAAATAGAACAAAATTTTAATGTTAAATGATCATGCAAATAAATAAAATCGATCATATTCATTTGATAAGTTCAATCCGATTCAACTGATGCATTTTTTGCGAATCAGTTCATTGAATATTCCGGATTTTTATTAACATTGAATACATAATTTTGTTTGGATCAAATATTTTATCATATTTTATAATATAAGATCAAGTCCATCTGAATCATCCGATACGTATTTTATCGGATTAGTTCAAGTTTTCCATTCGTATTATAATATAAGATCATAAGATCAAGTCCATCTGAATCATCCGATACGTATTTTACCCGATCATTTGTTTATGTGATTTTCTGAATTTTCTGATCAACTATAAATCAATTCTATGTAATGATGATAAATAAGCTCTTGAATATTTCCTGTAAAAATGTTAATAAACTTATTTTGTGAAATTATTGCTTTCTAATCATTGTTGTAATGTAATCGATCCAATCAGTTTTTCTAATTTTTTGCCTGAAGCTCGAAAAACAATTGTAGAACCGCATATTTTTGAAGGTTGAGTTACACAGTTTGAAAATCAATTTACATCAATTGGAAGGAAAGCCAGCTGCGACAATTTCTCTTCCGAACCATCTCGAAATCCTCGTCATTCCAATATTATTCTTTAAGGTATGGACATCGGACACTTAAAGGTCAATAATAAAAGGCTAAGGAAAGTGGCTCGGACGTGAAATTTTGATGGCTGGTCTTTCTTATCTCATATTAGAAGTTCGTGAATTATGTAGTTGAATTACAAAATTAGCAAATTTATGATTTTTCTTCAGTCCCATCCAATGAGGCAGCCCGGTAGAATCCGGGTTTAAGTGTTAAAATATCAATTAAAAATAACTCCGGGTCTAATTTAAGTGCAAAATACCAACCAAAATCAAGTCGGGTGTGGTTCCTATCTTATAGAGGGGGGGGGGGGGCATGTTTTTTCTTAGGTTTACGGCGTCTATGTAGCTGGGTGCCTCTTCTCAAAGGAGGGTTTATTCCCCTTCAGGGAGACTTCACTTCGTCCAGGGTGGGTCTCTGCTCCATTAGATGGAAAAAAAATTTTATGAGTTAAAGAAGCAAAATATCGATTTATAAGGATCTGATTGTAAGTGTCAAAATATTAACCAACGAATTACCAGTTCATTTCTCTTAATGCACAGATTTGTAGAAATGAAATGGCCTAACAAAAGATCCGTATTCGGTAAAGCTCCTAAGTTATCTTGACATTTTCAGTTTTTCGAGAGAAAGTAATTTTTTGTACATTTTTACCTTGTTCGCAGTACGTTAAATCGTCGTTTTTGTTTAAAAGATTGTACCTTCTAAAGACATGAAATCTATACCGTCTCCAGATCGTCCTTATTCTCTACAAAGACGATTTCGAATTAGTCTCAATTAATTCTCATGGTGATTAGGACTAGGGTGCCCCATTGTCCAACAAAATATAGAAATATTATCTCACAAATAACTCGCAGGCTAATATTGTTCACCCTTGGTGTCAGATTTCACAGGATTTCCGACTTTTTTGAAATCGTTACGTTCAGCTAAATCGTTCCGTTCTCGTTCCTCTGTTTTATCGTTCCGTTCTTGGCTTTCTTAGTTGAACGGTTGCTTGCATTCCTCTTTTTCTGTTCTTAATCAAGAACGTGTCCATCCCCCGTTCCGTTCTTAGTAACGAACAATTCCATTTTAGCAGAGACCGGGGACCGGGGAAGGGGAGGGGTGGCGGGTTTAATGTGGAGGGAGGGAAGGGGGGTCAGATGATTAAATAAAAAAATCTTTAACTATTTCTAGAGAACACATTTCTAATTTAAAATGCGTTACCAACTTAAAACAAGTTTTTGATAATAAGAACGGGTTAAAGATTTTAACCGTTCTTTTCAAGCTATTCCCGTTCCGTTCTTTTACTAATCGTTCCAATATTTTTAAGAACGCGTTCTAAGCGTTCGTTTTTTTAAGGAACGATGGGATCGTTCTTGATCGTTCCGTTCGTTCTCGAGAAAGAACGATCGTTTCACCAGCAACGCGCCCAGCCCTACACAGGACATTTTTTTAAACCTACGGAAAGTGGTTGTCCTAGGCCCTTGCAGATAGCAAAAAAGTCTACATACATAGCTCAAAAAAAATATTCTTGAATTTATCAAAAATTGACTGCGTTAGGTTGAAATACCTCCAAAAAATGTACTTTTCAGCATTTTTGACATGTTTAATTTTTGTCTAACTCGGTCAATTTTTGAATTTTTTAAAAAATTTCAATGATTTTAATCTTTTTAGACAATTACGAAGAAAATGATATATAAGATGACGAATTCAATAATTTTTTTTGATCTATGTAGACTTTTTTGCAATTGCACGACCACTTCCCAATGGTCTAAAAAAAATTCTTGTGAAAACTGACATCATAGAGAACAATATTAGCCTCAGAGTTATTTGTGAAAATGGGGCACGCTAATTGGGATCCTCAGTATAATTGTTCAAGTAACTGATTGAGAAAGTAGTTAGAGAGGAGAATTTAGGTTAGAGATAGAAAAAATGAAGGTTGAATTTAAAATAAATTGGTGATATCTTCTTATCCTCTGTAAGTAATCCTGTAAATAATTAAGAAAAAACGCCCGGCCATTCAGCTTGGGAATAGAAGGGGGGGGGGGGGAGACTAAAAGTACTATTCCTCTGAATACACTACCATGGTAAAAATCTTAAATTCGAATTTCTGTCTTAAATATTGTATTTTAATAGAATATCAAATATTTTGGTTTAGAAAAAAATACAGATGCAGGGAGTCTCAAGAGAATGGAATGAATCAATTCCGTACAGTCGTCTCTGAACTTGTATCATTTGTGGGTAACTTACAAATGTCATTTTCCTTCAAAATTTAAAATGAAATTTTATATGAGATTTAATATTTGTAATGTCTTTTTCCCATAATTAAAGATACAAGACGTTAAGTTTAAAATGTTGACAAAAAACAATAATTTTGAAAATGCACCAATTAAAACAGAACTCTTCTCGAAATTTACGTGTTACGATTTATATAGAGAATTGTCAGCTTGAAGTGCAGAGTTCAACAGCTGAAATTGTTTTAAGAAAAGTGGCGCTAAGCGCCCTGAACGCGTAGTTTAACATACTAGTATAAAACTTTTCTAATATAAAGGTTAATATATGAAATAAGAAACAACTATGCACAATTAGTTTATTTAATAAAAATGAATATCGTTTCAATATAAATTAAATGAATAAATCACAAAAATGCTTTAAATAAGACCAGGGGAAACTTTAGACCTCAAGTCTATTGAATAAATTTTACAACTGTATCCATGAAACAAATGTACACATTAAGTCGGGTTTGTATAATACATAATATTTCATTGATCTACTAAGGTTCCTGACACATGAAAAGAAGAGGTGGTAGAGCGTGTGTTTAATATTAAACGAGCGGAGGAGATAAAGAAAATTTTATTAAAATGAATTGATAAGTTAAATTTCCCATACTTTCGAAGCATGTCCAGTGATTTTGTGTTCACTGTTTTATCACACGAGTTTTTGATCGTGTTGATTACACGAGTTATTATGTGTGTATTTGACACGAGTTATTTCCTCGTGTTTTTGTATATTTTTGTAAATGAATATCTTGTCCACAATGTTACCCTACACATAGCCTGTAGTTTAAAATGTAATGTCATTTATTTATTTAGATGACTGTTAACTGTATTTTTGGAGAAATATTATTTTTTGTTTCAAATGAATAAATAAATTTGATATGAAACGTGCAAGTTTTGAAAATTCCTTTTTTGTTAAACAACAAGATTTTTTCGCAATGTACTTCAAAAAAATCATAATTTAGTCGACATTACAATTCCTTATTTGTTGCAGCAAGATCCCATCTTTGATCCCTCCTGGGCGTTCCCCTGGGTGACCCTGACTCCGCCCTGGGAAGGTCCGGCCCCCTCGCCATCCTTGGGCAGCTTCTTCGCTATAGCCAAGAAAATATCGTTTACATTCAGAGCAGTCTAACAAGACAACAATATAATTCTAAATAGAAATGAAGTGTAAATTTATCGTTAAAAAAAGAAAAAAGTGGAAAATATTTTTTCTCCGTTGTGCTAGATATGGGTAAATTTTTTTTGTTCAATTCAATTTTATTTGTCTCTTAAAAATTAGTCTATTGCAGGTTCACAGCGGTAATCCGAGTTTTTTGTTTCCTTTCTATCTAAAAAAAATCTCAGTGATTTATATAAATTTTTATATTAATTACTAGCGTGAAATGTAGAAGTTACTGATGTGAATCTTAAATAGACAAACTTTTATAAAATAAATAATCCCGTAAAATAACGTCCACAGGGACTGTTAAAGCTGTTCTTAAAGGGATTGACTACGTGACTTCAAGTGAACATTAATTAGTGGGATGTCCATGTCCAATTCACAACGATATCTTGTCTGAGACTTGTTGATTCGAGTTTTTCTTGCTTTTTCATCTGAAGAATATCATTTAAAATCGAGGTTCTCTGTAAAAGTGACAGTTTTCTACAGCTAAGACAATGAAGAAAGTTGACAGAATTTATTTCTTTTCAAAAACAGAAAAACGTAAAAATCTGAATCGGGCATGTGAAGTTTTAACTTGCGGGTCTCTTCAAATACAGTCGCTAGCATGTCAGGGTTTTAATGTTAACCTAATGTTTAAATAAAAAATAATTCCAATTTTGCAAATGTTGAAATGTATATTGTGTTCCTTTGCACTGGTTTCCATAAAGAGAAGACCATTCTCCTCCGCATAAGCTGAAGCTTCGTCGTATTCAACAATTCTATTCGTTGTTAGATCAGCCTTGTTACCAGCCAAGGCTATTACAATATTCGGGCTAGCCTAATATAGAAAAATTTAAGCTAAAATTACTAGTCATAACCGGAAAGAACCGGAATTTAATCAGATTACTTTACATATATATCTCTGGTAACTATCAACGCACAATAAAGGCAGACCACATTTTAGAATTGGCAGGACTAGGGCTGTTTTGTTATTATCGTTTCATTTATCATATTTGTAAAATTAGATTGTAAAGTCGTCTGATAAATTATAAATTAATTCCATGTCTTTCTGGTTATGACTAGTTTTAATAAAATGACAGGTTAACCACAAAAATAACCTGCCCCCCCCCCAAAAAAAATAAGCTTTATTTAGACTACTTAAATATTTAAGCTAAACGAACAGTTTTAAAAATTATACAAATTTTAAACCACTAGAAAACATCAAGTTTAAGCTTAGATGACTATTTTAAAAATATATAATGCTGGAAGATAAAGGGTTGCCCATACAGGATGAGACTTCAGAGACGACTGTACAGAATTTATGATGACCGTTTCCTTATATTCATTATTTCCTCAAACTATCAAATTCTTTCTTTCTTTGAAAATCATTGAATAAGCCATTTAAAGACAACATTCAAGGCAAAGCCTAAATATTTTTAATTGGGCTCGACATACAAAAAGAGTTTCATGCCGTCTTCACAGTCTCATCCTTTGTGGGTAACCCTGAAGAGTAATAGAAAGAAAACGTATGTCTAAATTGGGCAGAAATTAAAAGGAGAGTAATCAAAAGTCATACAATGGAAACCTGGTTCATGGGCAACCAAACAAAAAAGAAATCGTTGGGAACGGGCAACGCCGGGTGGTTCTGTTAATAATTTGATTTTAACGATTTAATAATTAATGATTTACCTGTCTTTGTAGTTCTTTGACCCAGTTCTTTGCTCTCTCAAAAGTATCTGCATTTGTTATATCATATACTACAATAGCAGCCTGCGCACCCCTAGATAGATAGATAGATATTTGCATTTGTTACATTATATTATATGCTACTATAGCAGCCAGCGCACCCCTAGATAGATAGATAGATAGATAGATATTTTCATTTGTTATATTATATTATATACTACTATAGCAGCCTGAGCACCCCTAGATATATAGATAGATTGGATAGAGAAAAAGGTTGTTGGATAGGTAGATATACACTACAGATAGACACATAGAAAGACAGATAATTTAATGAATAGAGATCAACTGAATAGATATATACATAAAAAATAATGATTCATATACTTAGATATAACAAAATATCGATTTATAAGAATGATATGTAGAAATGGAAAGGACAAGGTTATATAAAAAGTTTCCCCGTTAATTCGTATTTCTATATAATAATTCTCTCCGCTCATATATATCTATATGCATACTTTGCTTGTCTGTCTTTTTATTTGTTCGTGTCCAATAAACGTCAAAACGGCTGAACCGATCCGGCCCCTTTTTTAGTGGGATCTCACATGACCCCAGAGAAGGTTTATAAATGATCAAAATTTAAAAATTAACCTTAAACAAAATTCGATTTACATTAAATTTTGAGAATACACGATTTTTTTTCAAATCTGCGAACTTTTGTTGGTTTTGTTTTACAATGTTTTTACAAAGAGAAAATATTCACAATAGAAAATATCCTAGTTTATCTATCAATATTTACTTTGCTTCTGAGTTTGGGTGTCTGTTTGTTTGTTTGTATACAATAGATGTCAAAACAGCTGAGCCGATAGGGACCCCAAGGACGGATAATCAAAATTTTAATAGTTAACCACTTACAAAATTCGATTATCATTAAATTTTGAAAATCCATGAAATCTTTTTTATAAAATAAGTGAACTTTTTGTTTTGTTTTTAAAAACAGCTGTACCCATGGGTACCCCGGGGGTAACAAATTCTCTATAAATTACTTCTGTAAAAAATATAAACTAATTATATTTTAGATTACTCAGAAGATAAAAAATAGTTTAAAACTTTAAAGTAAAAAAATAGGGGCTCAAAATTTCATGTTTAATTGTTATACAGAGCGTCCCATATCATATCGGATTATCACCAAGATTTAAATCTAAAATACGCAAATAATACTCGAAAAAACTGGTATTTTCTGTATGCAAAATTTTTATTTATCCTTATACAATTTTTTTAATGATTCAATCTGTTAAAATCTTCTGATTTCTCCCAAAAATCGCAATTAAGAGCAGTAAACGATCTAATATGATGTGGGACACCTTGTATGTTAATTCATTGAATCTTAAAAGGACGGGAGCTCATACCGGATTTCTATTAATAATAATCAACCTTCATTAATAATAATAATATATAATAATATATAATATATAATAATATTATTCATTATTAATAATAATAATTGAAGGTTGACTGCAATTATTAAATTAATATTATTATGTAAACAATAATATATTATGAAATTATTATTATTATGTAAACAATAATATATTATGAAATATCAAAATTAGGAAGTAGTTATGAAGTTATTTGAATCTGTCATAAAATCTAATGACAAATAAAGAAACCGAGTTTTTGCCACAAACTCAAATTGTCTCATCCCTAAATCTGTTCAATCTAATACTGTTAACCTTTGATATGTCAAACTTAAGATTATTTGTTCTAACAGAATTCATTGTTTGAAATATCAAAGGACTACGAAATTGGATTGCAAAGATATGAGAATAAGAAAATTTGAGCTTGTGGCAAAGACTTAATTCCTTTATATTTCTTAATAACTTTTTAATTTAATTCACAGAAAAAAAACTTGGAAGAAGGCCTTAGAATGGGGAAAATAGTAATTAAAACTGAACTTATATGGGAGGATGCATTTTCAAAATTAAAACACCCCTGTTAGGCAACCCAGAGGTAAAAATTAATTTTTAACAACAAAATTATTTGAATAAAATATAAATCTTTTAACCTGATGTCGTAGATGTAATTATGAATTCAGCTAGATATATCTAAGGTTTACGCTACCAGGTTTAAAATTTACAGAGATCAGAAAATACGAGTTTGAGGCGTTTGTTCAGTTTATTTATATAACTAGAAATTCAAGGCTCTTTGCGCACTTCTTTCTAGGCTTTTAGGGCGCTTCGCGCCCATCTTCTATTTAAATTGTGAACATGTTCTTTTTGTTTACATTTAAAAACAAAGAAGAAAATTTTTTTGCGGATTTAAAAAAAAAATTCGCGGATTTTCAAGAATTTAATTTTTTTAACAAAATTAAAAACCTTTAAAACACATTTTTTTAATTTTTATCATTCATAAACCTTCCCTGTGGTCACGTGATGTCCCACAAAAAATTTGGGCCCGATCGGTTCAGCCGTTTTGACGTTTATTGGATACAAACAGACAAGCCAAATTTATAAATAGAAGCACTTCGCTCATAGATATTTATATGTATGTATGTTCGCTATAGCTGGCTAAACGGCTGGACCGAATTGGCAGATTTTTTTAAGGAAATCCATGACAGTAAAGAAATTTTCTGATTTTATTTTAATTTCGTTGGAAACGCGGGCACATTACCTGAAATCGTGGTTAAATACCAAGCGCGGGTAAAGGGCATGAGTAACTATGACCACGAATAATAATATAAACCTAGACAACGCAGGGCAATCCACCTGGTTCATCTAATAAATATAATTACCTGTAGTACATAGGAGCCAAGGAATGGTATCTCTCTTGTCCGGCTGTGTCCCTAAAAACCATAATTAATTTGAATGTAATCTTTATAATTGACTTTCTAGTTTGAGGGTGGCATGTCCTATTCATATGGTACCCTTTAATACTTTGTCTGATTGACCACGAATAGCATGTCCTTAATTATTTATTTGAAAATTGATTATTTTCAATCGTGGTTTCTCAAATCCAATCCAATTCCTTCCTGAAAAAATGGCGGAAAATAACAAATGTTTATTCGTGCACGGGCAGCCGTAGTACATTTGAATTTCCGAGCCGGGTCAACCTTTCCGTTCCCAGTTTGTACTTTACCTAGCTCTACAGACAGGACTAGTCTGTGCAACAAGGTTGACGTGGTCAGACTTTATGCTTTATATAGGTTCAATTTACTTTAACTAAAGGGACAAAGGAGCGTGCGTGGCACTAAAGTTTCAGAAATAATAAAAAGCTTCATCACCTTAATGTAAACTACGTTACTCGCCTTCCTTATTCTTATGTTATGAATAAAAAGAAATTTAATTTTATTTATCTTTTGTAAATTTTAACTGAAATTATTACTGTTTTTCATCAAATAAATAAGCAAAAAAACTTCATTAACTAAATATTTCTTCAAGATAACGCCGGAAGTCCCTGAAACTTGTCGAATTCTAGGAGAAAATTATAAGGCAATTATTTAAAAATGGGAAATTTTAAAAATTTGGTTGAAAAAACATATCTAACAATTCCTTATCAACTTCAACCTAATTATTCATTAATACACAATACATTTACATGTCTTATATTATAGTTCATAAAAATAGTATACAAATACAAAATGATGCATAAAAATATGAAAATTTAAGTTTTAGTTAATTTTTTATTCATAGAACTTAATTAACTTTAAAGAATAATATGAAACCTTAATTAGAACTCTTAAAAACTAATTTCTCCGAAAATATCTTAAATAATTATATAATTGGTCAATTAACCAATTTCGTCGATCCGACTTGAAAAATTTAAAAAATAAAATTGGACATCAAGATTACCCTCTAGTTTTTCACCGTTGAAATCTTTAATTTCTCTTTAACTCATTTTTCCCCAATGCAGCGAAAAATATTTAAATTGGAAAAGAAATAAAAATACTCACGGACTTAAGAATAAATGATTTTAAAAAAAGAAATAAATAAGTATCAACAATGGTGAGGGAGGTTGATAATTTATGAGATGTTGTACTTTCGCAAAGGGTATTTTTACCAACTGGCAAAATCCCAAATGTGCAATTTCCCAAGCGGAAACTTCCAAAGTCTGTCCTCAAGTCTAGTCTCTCGTCTGTTCTATCCGCAGCGCTCGGCCACTAGCCCATCCTAGCCGCATCACTTTGGCCCTCATTGTAGCCTGCGGCGCCCCAAAAGGCCTTTCTTGTCACTTGGAATTTTTCACCATTTGTAAGTTGCCACTCGGGAAATTGTCGCTTGGTAAGTCTTAAGAAAATGTTTTAGAGAATGCACTAAACAAGACTCACCAGATTTCAAATTTCACCGTTGTATCGTCCAAACAGACTGTTTGTGTAAGGAATGCTGCTCCAATAGTGGATTCCTACAGATCCATCAATTTAATCTTATGCATTAGTGTTTAGGATCCATTTAATTTTAATCCATTTCAGGGATCCGGTCTTTAAAAATGGATCCGGATTAAGCTAAAATTACTGTTTCATTGCAGTGCAGTACAGTGCAGTACAGTACAGTACGGTACAGTACAGTGCAGTGCAGTGCAGTGCAGTACAGTACAGTACAGTACAGTACAGTACAGTACAGTACAGTACAGTACAGTACAGTACAGTACAGTACAGTACAGTACAGTACAGTACAGTAAAGTATAGTACGGTACAGTACAGTACAGTACAGTACAGTACAGTACAGTACAGTACAGTAGTGATATCATAATGTCATAATGAAGTGTTAAAAATTTTGTTTGAAAGCCATAAAAAGTTTGAAAGATAAGAATGTCTCTGGGAAATACAAAACAAAGATGTCCTCGTAAGGAAACAAAACTATAAAATGTTGCACATAACATTTAATAAGTAGAATCATTTCCAATCATTATCTATATAATAAAGCGCTTTGCTCATATATATTTGTTTGTATGTTAGCTATAGCTGGCCAAACGGCCGGACCGAATGGGCTGAAATTTGTTGAGGAAACCCAAAAATCAAAAATCTAAGCTTTTTTTTTTAAATGCCACGGGCAATGCCGGGAACTACAGCTAGTTATAAAATAAGTTCATAATTCTATATGGGGCTTAGATTATATTTTGATTAAATATGGGGATCTGCCTGAAACTCGTGGAACTGCCCTTTAACAAATCTCAAAACTAAAGAAGATTTGCCTACAGCAGATTCACCTGAAAAAAAGTATTATACAAAAATAACTGTTTCAGTTTTTTTGTGTGTAATTTTAGAGATATATTTTTTTAAATGGTTGCCCTGATCTTTAAAAATGATATGAACTTTAACATTTGTATTAAATAAAATGTTGGTATTTAAAAATAAAAAAAATCTGTTAAATGTAAAGTCACTTATGAGGAAAGTGAAAGTGTCCTAGCATACATTTTAACATAACAATTTAAGCATACTTGGCTCTATTTCGTTTGCTACTTATTTTTTAACTGCTACTTAATCGCTTTTCTTTGCATTTAGGCTTTGCCTAACATAGAAAAACTATATAACAATACAAGAATACGTTCGATGGTTCTAATTAAAGCATACTTTGCTCTCTTTCTTTTTATAATACTAATTTTTAACTGCTTCTAAACTACAGCTTTTTCTTAGTGTACAATTACTATATAAAAAATTAATAGTGTAAGATTCCGCTGAACTACACGACTCATTTAGAAGAACTATGACTAACTTAGAAGAACTCTGACTAACCTAGAACTGTGACTAACCTAGAACTATGACTAACCTATAAGAACTAGACTAACCTAGAAGAACTATGACTAACCTAGAAAAACTATAACTAACCTAGAAGAACTGTGACTATCCTAGAGAAGAACTATGACTAATCTAGAATAACAATAACTAACCTAGAATATATATCACTAACCTAGAATAACTATAGCTAACATAAGGCAACTATGACAAACCTAGAAGAACTATGACACCTATTAGAACTATAACTAACATAGAAAAACTTTAAAACTTTGACTATCCTAGAAGAACTATGACTAACCTAGAATAACTTTACCTAACCTGGAATATCTATTAATAACCTAGAATAACTATAACTAACCTAGAGCAACTATGACTAACCAAAAAATATGACACCTATAAGAACTATAACTAACCTAGAAGAACTAGCTTGAACTGACAAACTTTAGTCTGCTGTCCCCCCGGTCTCTGTCCTGAAGCCATCTTTGTCTGAAAAAGATAAAATTTCAATGGTAAAAAAATAAATACGTTTTTTAGGGTGGAGGTGTAAATCACTCTCTGAAACTTTTCATCATATAAAATATGGGCATACTTAAAGGGTCAAAAGGAGGAAATTTGTCACAATTTATTCGATACGATAAAATATTTAAGGTGACACTATATTAATTTGTTGTGTAAGAAAACATGGGAATAAGAATAAAATAACATCTAATATGGATCATTTTTAGCACAATTAGTCTGAATATTCTATTTTCTAGTTGTAAAAGTTTGTTGTAAATATGCTCGCTCAAGCGTACAATCATGTTGAGTAATATTACATATATTGTTACACTCAAAATAAACTTTTCATTTTCACTTTTGGAAACTATGTAACTTGCTTTCCACGTTTGTTTATAAACTGATTTGACGTTCACAATAATAGATTTTCCTTTCTTTATTCCTTTGTGCCAATAACAAAGGTAATTTCGAGTTCCGGCCGCTTCTGCTTCAGTAGAATTATTTTCTTTTTAACTCCTCCCAGCTGGATTGAAACTAGTTTCAACACCATCTAGCGGCGTAGACTGGAACCAGGAGAAGTCAGGGAGTTATTATGTCGTCTTTGAAGAAAAATCAACTAATCATTGTAGGGTGAAGTAATACTCTTTTTGATGCTATCTCATTTGAACTACTCCCGTTTGAACTATTGTTCATTTGAACTATTGTTCATTTCAACTACTGCACGTGGTACCACGTGAGTAGTTTAAATGAACAATAGTTCAAACGAGTAAATACTCGAAAAATCTAGCATTTTCTGCAAGAAAAAATTTCTATTAGCCTTATTAAATTTTTCAAAATGATTCATTCTTCTTAAATTTTCTGATTTGTCCCCCAAATAATAATTTAGACCCATTGACGCGGTCTAATTTGATGTGGGACACCCTGTAGTTCAAATGAACACAAAAATATATAGTTTAAATGAACAAAAAAATAGTGTAAATGAACAAAAAAATAGTTCAAATGAACTTAAGTTCAAATGAAATAGTTCAAATGAAAAAAAATAGTTCAAATGAGAAAAAAATATTTCAAATGAAAATGACAAAAAAGTTAAATTTGACATAAAAATAGTTCCTTAAATGGACATAAAAAAATAGTTCAAATGAACAAAAAATAGTTCAAATGAACACAAAAATAGTTTAAATGAACAAAAAATAGTTCAAATGGACATAAAAATAGTTCAAATGAAATAGTTCAAATGAAAAAAAAATAGTTCAAATGGACATAAAAATAGTTGAAATGAACAAAAAAAAATAGTTCAAATGGACAAAAAAATAGTTCAAATGGACAAAAAAATAGTTCGAATACACAAAAAAAATATTTTAAGTGGACAATAAAAATAGTAATGGATAAAAAATAGTTCAAAATCAAATAGACATAAAAATAGTTCCAATGGACCAGAAAAAACTTCAAATAGACATAAAAATAGTTCAAATGAACAAAAAAAACTACGTTTAAAACGTAAGAGTTGACAAAAACAAAGGTTTGTATAAATTTCATGTTAATATAAAATTTGGTACTTTCCTAGAGAACGATTTTTGGACTCCCCCGCCCCCTCTCAATTTTGTGCATGGATCTTAGTAAGAAAAGGATATAACTGACCATGTGGCCGCAGCTCCCAGCCCCCTAGTCTGTCCTAGCCGCGGCGCTGCCCCCCTACGCTGTATTAGCCTCAGCGCTCGGCCCCCTAGCCTGTCCTAGCCGCAGCGCTCGACCCAGAAATTGTCTTAACCTAACCTAACCTAATATAATAAAAGAATAAATACTAATATTTTGCTGAAAAAATGAAAAATAAGTGGTCATGAACATAGGATTTTAGACTCTGTAATTGTTACTATAGGTTACCCCCTATATTTTTGATTGTTGATGTATTCTTATAGTGTCATTGATGTTTTAAACAAAAAATATTCCAGGGGAAACAAAAAACAGCCAGTGGGGGCCAGAAATCTTGCCCCCCCCCCCTCGCTAAAATCTTTTATCTTGTATTGATCACTGAAACTGTAACATCGGACACAAATATCACATCACACTATTTCCACCGGTTGCCAATGGGCACGTAGTGGATTGTAATCCAACTGTGGATCAGCTAAAGTGATTATGGGGAGGGGGCCTCAGGGGCCCGCAGGCCCGTGGGAGATGACAGATATGGGCTGGGTAAAATCACGTCAGGAGTAGGAGTAAATCACATTTGATTTGAACTATTTATATGTTTTTTAACAATTTTATTTGAAATTTTTGTTTGTTTATTTTTCATTTGAACTATTATTTTCAATTAATTCTATATATTTTAATTTTTTTCAATTTTTTTTCATTTGCACTATATATTTTTTACATTTGAACTATTTCATTTGAACTATTTTTTTTCATTTGAACTATTTCATTTGAACTATTTTTATGTTCATTTCAACTATTTTTTTTCATTTGAACTACGTTTCATTTGAACTATTTTCATGTTCATTTGAACTATTTTTTGGTTCATTTGAACAATTTTTTTTTTCATTTGAACTATTTTTAAGTTCATTTGAACTATTCTTTTTTTCATTTGAACTATTTCATTTGAACTATTTTTATGTTCATTTGAACTATTTTAATTTGTTAATTTAAACTATTTTTGTTTATTTGAAACATTTCTGTGTAATGCGGTTATCTAATTAATTGTCACGTCATAACATAACAATTTATGGGAATTATAAAAAAAAATTTTAAACTGAATTGGGTATGAAAAATAGTTCAAATGAGCAAGAAATGTGTTGATTTAAACTACAGGATATGACGTCATGTCAGTAGTTCAAATGAACAATAGTTCAAACGAACAATAGTTCAAACGTACCATAGTTCAAACTGCAGTAGTTCAAATGAGAATCCACCCTCTTTTTAACAACCTATTTGTTTTTAATCATTTCTAAAAATGCGACTTCATGGAAATGATTGATTGCTCCAGGACCAGAGGCGCAACTCACGACGCAAGCCTGTAGCTATTAAAGGGGGCACACTTACAGAGACAAAAAAAAAGAAGATTTATTAAAAATTAAAGAAGGAAACAAAAAATGAAAGAAAGAAAGAAAGAAAAAAGGGAGAAAATCGGCAACAAATCTATAATTTTTTAACCAGCAATATATGTGCTAAGGATTATTTATGTGCTTTCTGAAATAAATTATTAATAAAAATTTCTATTAATTTAATGGTTTATTTCTATCCTCTCATCATCTCATGATCAACTATAGGTTATAAATTATTTTTTGTATTTTGAGAAACTTACCCTTTTCCCTGCTTTTAATAGATTAAAGATTTTAATTAATTATCTTAACAAAAAAGTGATTTAATATGGAGACAAATTAAAATTATATGTAAATTATTTATAAATTATTATATGACATAAAAAAATAGTTCAAATGAACAAAAAATAGTTCAAATGGACATAAAAATAGTTGAAATGAACAAAAAAAAATAGTTCAAATGGACAAAAAAATAGTTCAAATGAACAAAAAAATAGTTCAAATAAGTTTTTCTCAAATTCGATTTTTTTTTGGGCTTTTCTGGTTTCCACTTTTCCGACTTGTCCTGTAGTAAAACTAAATATTGGCTATATCGAGAGGTGGATCCGCAATTGAACTACCCGTTTGAACTTTAGATCATTTGAACCATTGATCATTTGAACCATTGATCTTTTGAACATTGTTCATACTCTACCTACTGATAATTGACGTCATTTCCTGTACTTCAAACAACACATTATTTACTCATTTGAACTAATAAATATGCAGTTTAAAATTATCATAATTCATGAAAAAATATATGGTCAAACAATCATCACAAATTAGTTTACATAATCAAACAAAATTTCACAAATAGACATGAATATAATTCAAATGACCAAAGAAACAGTTCAAATGAAGCATTTAATAGTTAAAATGAGAAAAAAGTAGTTCAAATGAGCAAAACAAAACAGTTAAGTTCAAATTAATCAAAACATAGCTTTCAAATGAGCAAAAACATAGTTTAAATGAGCAAAAAAGATAGTTCAAAGGAGTCAAAAAAAATAGTTCTAATGAACAAAAAAATAGTTCTTGTGAGCAAAAAATTGTTTTCAAAAGAATCAAAAACATAGTTCAAATGAGCAACTAATTTTTAGCTCATTTGAACTGAATATTTTTGTTATTTGAATAAATTTTTTGGACCCCCCCCCCCCATCCCCCTATCATTTTTGTACATGACCTAAATTTCAACTATTTTCAACAACAAAATATTCATTTTGTATTTGAGGGTTAGGTTAGGTTAAGACACTTTCTGGGCCGAGCGCCGCGGCTTTGAACAGGTTAGGTTATATTGCTCTATTTCCATTTGCTCTATGGTCATTTGTTCTAGTTCCATTTGATCTATCAAGTCATTTGCTCTATACGTCATTTGCTTTATATTCAGTCTGCTCTATACCTCATTTGCTCTATGACTATAAAACACGTCATTTGCTCTATAACCTAAAAATACACTATAAAATAGCTTTTATTGGAATTCCTAAGCGTAACTTGACTATGAAATGCGGGAATTTTCTTTGGAAAATTCGCAAATTGCAGTTTTAATCAGTTCTTCAAAGTTCATCATGACAGAGAGACTGCTTAATAATAAGAGGGGTAAAAAAACCTAATATATGGTGAAAACTATATTTAGCTTGGTCTCACAATATGCACAAATACCAGACAAACAAAACTATCTCCAGGAAGTTGGCGATTTGTAAAATATGTTTATAGAGCAAATGACGTGTTTATTCATAGAGCAAATGTTGAGTAGAGCAATTGGACCATCACAGTCATAAAAATGTTTATAGAGCAAATGACGTGTTATGTCATAGATCAATTGACGTATAGAGCAGATGACATATAGAGCAAACGTCGTGATCTATGAGCTATAGAGCAAATGGTTAATAGAGCAAATGGCACTAGAGCAAATGGCCATAGAGCAAATGGAAATAGAGCAGATGTCGTAGCGCCGTCGAGCACTGCGACAGTGACAGACTAGGTGGCCTAGCGCTGCGGCTCATTTGAGCTATTGTTTGGCTCATTGGAACTATTTCGGCTCTCATTTGAACTATTTTTTGGCTCATTTGAGCTAAATTTGGGCTCATTTGAATTATATTTCTTTGCTCAATTGAACTGTTTTTTGGCACATTTGAACTATAATTTTGTTTGTTCAATTTAACTATATATCATCGGCTCAATTGAACTATTTTTTTCAAATATAGTTCAGATGAGCAAAAAATAGTTCAAATGTGCACAGAATGTTATCGTTTGAACTATGGCAGGTCGTTGAACTACTACACATGGTACCACGTGCAATGGTTCAAACGACCAATAGTTTAAAAGTCAATAGTTCAAACGGCAGTAGTTCAAACTAAATAGCAACATCTAGGGGGGAGGCTGTGCCCCAATAGCCCCCTCCCTGTATAGGCCTCTGACAGGTTCTATTATACTTTAATAACCAACCAAAGACTGGCAAGGACAGATAAAAGGAACCGACGATGAAAGCTGAGGAAAGATTGAGAAGACAATTTCCGAGACAATTTTTAGGTAAAAGAGATTGTTTGCGAATAATGAAAAGAGAGAAAGGAAAATTATAACTTTATTCGAATCCCAATTCACATTACAGACTAAAAGATTTTCTTGACTATCCAGTGGCCAGTATCCAGTAAGGGCAGACAGTGAGAAGAACTTAGATTTTATACAACATTTTGAATTTTATTTCTCAAAAAATAAAAAATCGTAGATATAAGAATACTTTTCGTTTCAGTTAGTTTTTTAAATACTTTAAGTAAAACTTTCAATCTTTGAAAACTGTATTCGGTTAAAGTTTGCTTTCATTAAATATTTTTATCTTGAGAGAAAAAGTGAAGAACGAACCAAAAAAGCATTGTTTTTAGACCAAAGATTCCACAATAATCTGAGAAGATTTACAAATTTTAAAAATGTTTAATCTTTTTTATTTAAAGTTTTTAAAGAATAAACAAAGTTATGTGTTAAAACTATGTGGAGCAGTAAAATGATAATGCAATACTAGTCATCAAATTTTTCAAATATCTCTAGACATGCCTAAACATAACCCTTCCTTTCCCTTTAGAATAATTCTATAAAGGAATTGAGTCTTTTTGCCACTAACTCTGATTTTCTAATTGCTATATCTTTGTAACCAGGAAATACCAAAGGTTTACACAATCAGGCTGTAAAGATATAAGGATTAGAAAGTTTGAGTTTGTGGCAAAGACTCAATTCCTTTGAGGATTCTAAATTAGTCTAATACAAGGTTGACCACAATGAATGAAACTATGTAGTCGACTGTACTTAACTTTTTTGCAGCTGTTTCTAGTTTCTATTAAGAGAACTTTTTTTAGGGGAAAGGGGTAAGCTCTGGTAGAATCAGATTTCGATCAATATATCAGTTTTTCAAAGATAATCAGTTAATGATTATTGAGTCAGAAAGATTAATTTTAGAACGTAATTTGTAGTTTGCTCCGAAAAAAATCGAACTATAGAATGACTCAATAAACTCATAACTATTTTCTATAGTTAGATATGTATTATTTAGAGTTTGTTTAAGAAAAAAAACAATCATCATTGTATGACGGGTTAAAATCATTCACAATAATGTATCATTTTTGATAATATTCAACCATAATGTTATGTACAAAAATACATATAATTCAGACATAATGTTATGCACAAAAATACATATAATTCAGACATAATGTTATGTACAAAAATACATATAATTCAGACATAATGTTATGTACAAAAATACATATAATTCAGACATAATGTTATGTACAAAAATGTCTATTGCATTCTTGATGTAATGTACAGAAATATTGTTGAACATAAACACATATCTTTCTGTACTCAAGCATTAGGTCGTCTTCCAATCCCTCATCTTTGTACTAGGTCAGGTATAAAATAGAGTATACTCCATATAGCTCTGATACAGCCAGAGACTAAACAATTCCATCCATCTTAAATAGCAAAGGTTTAACTTGTGAAACACTCAAAATATACAATCCATGAATGATTTCACAATCCGTAGTAAATTTCCATTTAAACAACCGGAATTTTAAATAATTATTATTATTTATCATTACTAAAACTTTATTTTTGTAGGTTTGAAATATATTCATATTTTGGGCAACTATGCGTTTCTCTGGTACCAAGGAGTTCATTTAACAAGCCATCTTTCATGATCATTCTCAAACATTTCAAACTAATGCAACCGAGACAAATCATAGAATGGACGTCATCACTTCTCTCCAACAGGATCCTATCCATGGAGTCATCAACATACCCTATCAAAACTGATAGCCCATGCCAGGAACCTCAGAAACATACACCAGAAATTCTCCCTGTTTACAACGTGGAGTATGATCTGCAGCACACCGATCAACCACGTTTGCAACCTGAACAGCAGCAATGCACCACCGACCACTGCAGACCGCCCTCAGCCATCTGCTAACCAAATCATCCTGCTCCTCACCACTGCCTTCCAACTCACCATTCAGGAGAACGAAATCAATGAATTGACAGCCATTAACCATATGTACGACCAAACCATCCAACTTGGACTTTATTCTTTATGGCCACTCTGACCTCTGTGCCACCAGACAGATCGCCATGAACCTCCTCAACTCCCACATTGCCTCTTCCACTCCATTGCCCACCTCTCTGCCCAACGGACAAATCCAAAGCCATTCTAATCAACTGACAACTTGAGTTGTCAGTCCTATGACTTCTATCCCAGGCTATACTCCTATATCTTTAATGCATTCAAAATATATAGTAATGCATTTATAATGTAATATCTATAGTTCATCCATAAAGTAATGTATAGTACAAAAATATTATACTTTGACCCAAATAGAGTATCAAGTACAATAGGTGGCAACAGAGAAATGAACCAATTATACACAACGTCACACGCACAAGTGTCAAATATAACAAGGAAAACGAAATTTTCTCAGATTAGTTGACATGTTTACCAAGATTAACTAAAAAAGTGTAAACAATGAAACTAAAGAACACATAAAATTGCACTTATTTTACTGTAAGAAAAGCACTTTATTCTAAAATTATCACTATTATTGATAATTTTGTCGGACATAAAAACTGAATTGACACTTGTGACGACAGAATACAACTGTACTGAGTGTACAAATTCTACGTTGCCATCTATTGTATTAGTTTGAATATCCAAGATATTTTCTCACAAAAAAGAAATATTTCCAATAATTTGCTAGTAAGCTTACAGTGATAACCAGAAAACTCTGGAACAGAAAGACGACATTTATGTAATGATAAAGTGAATTTGATGTGGATACAGAGATAATAGTATATGCAGTAGCTTGGAAATCAACTTATTAGGTGAAGTGGGCATATTTACGATGCACTTAATCGCTATGTCTCATGTTCATTGGACTATTTCAAGTCATAAATTGAGTCATCTTTCTTTTCCAGAGTTTTCTTAGTATCACTGTATATAACTAGCATCGTTTATCACATTTACGAAAATAACTTTTAAATTTTTTATTTATTTCTTGGAAGATGAATAAAGAAATGGACAAATATATATATTTATATCTGAATGCTGACTATAAAAGTGTCTCCCTGCCAATTTAAGGAGCAAAATGTAATATTCTGCCGGTCTTCCAACCAATTTCAACCCGGAATGGGAAATATAGAAAATTTAGCGGCGACAAATGGATTTGAATGGATGGAAAATTGGTGGGAATGGTTCTTACATCCATTTATACCATTAAACTTTTATGTATTGAAGGGGGAAATAATTATTTATTTTTACCCTTATTTAAAAATGTTCCGGGAAAATAATTTTTTTATTTTTGATGCCCCACTTTTCTGGACCAAAAATGACGTTTCTCCTTGGACCAATGAAAAGTTTTTCTGAACATTAAACATTCTTCAAAAATTTTCGAATTAATTATGTGTTGGTTTATGAACAATACTATAAAGAGAGAATTACAATGTAAAAGTAATATTTAAAGCTAAAATTATTATAAAAATAAAAAAATGTTTTTAAACTTACTAAAATATTGATTTGATTTAATTTTTTCTAATCTGTAATAGTAAAAATACGACCTTTTGTAGAGTATAATAACCTTTTCCAATACATTTGTAACATTTGCTAGAAATAATTCGATATTTATTTTATAAAAATATTTGGTTTGGAGATTTGGTCAAATATATGTCAGCTGTCACCTGTCAGCTGTTGTTCTTTTAACGATTTATACAAAAGGTCCAATAAATATTTTATCTGCCGATTTAACAATGAGAAAGGAGACAGATGTTAATATTAATTATTAAAGATTAAAATTAAGAATAACTATAAAAAATACATACAAAATAGATCAAAATTTTGTTAAAATTTAGCCTCAAATGTTTTTTAAACTGACATATCTTTAAGAACATACGGGCACACTATTTTCAGAGATTTTTGTTGAAAGTTCAAAAATTCCATATTTTTTTCATAATTCAGAGTTTAAAAATACTCATTTACAATAACTAAGATAATTTCACTAAATTAAATGGTTGAAATAATATAATCTAACATTTTGCTTTAATTTCATTGGTCCTAAAATGGCCAAACAAGTAAAGATTGTGAAAAATGTGATGTTTTTCGCGGATTTCCTAGTTTTGGGTTGTACTGCCCATATTTCACTGCAGAATCACATTACACTGAAAGCCCAAAACAACTTTAGTTCTTCTCTACAGATTTATCTGTTATTTCCGTCTGAAACACAGACAAAATAGACTTATCCCTTTTTCTTATTTCCATTACTATAATGTTATTTCCATAGACAATCAACTTGGTAATATTAGGATAAGTTTTCGTTTTCTTTAATGAAAGCCAAACAAATTATTTTATTTTTACTTTGAATGATCTCTTTTTTCTCTGGTTGCAAATACAAAACAGGTTTTCTATGTAAACAAATATACATAGATAAATCCGTAGGTATTTTTATCTGTAATGTCCACCGGAAGCCGGAAACCGGAAACAACAGAATATTTAGAACATTTTTCTTCTTTTCAAACAAGTCGATTGAAAATTACAGACATTTTTCTCTTAAACCAAAATATTCTAAAAAGTAAAAATAAGGATTGTTTAGCCTTTATATCTGCCTCTCTATCTGTCTGTCTATCTGTCTATCATTCTTTCTTTGTTTGTCTATATGTCTGTGTATCTGTCTGACTATCTGTCTATCTGTGTATCTGTATATAAACCCTGAAATATTTAATCCTTGATATCTCTATTTAGGTTTTTTGCATAAAAAACGCCATTTTTGCCTTTTTTTTCAGTTTTTTTTTTTCGCTAAAACACTAAGCTGTAATAAAGAACTTTAAAACTTCAAAAAACAAGTAGATATCATTACTATAATATTTGTATAAAAGAAGAAGGCGACTTAATAATGTATGCTGACAAAAACTTTATACTATTAGGTTGTAAAGATATAAGGGATGAGAAAATTATAGTTTGAGGAGCCAGCTATCAATTACAAACCGGACACAATCTCCTAAACTATCAACTTGTTTGCTAAACAAGGAACAATTAATTCTCTCACTGTGATCAAAGTGGAGTCCCTTCCAACTAAGATGTATTTAGATATCTATGTTACAGGTTAAGTTAATCTACATATTTAAAAGATATATCTATAATCGTAGTAAAGAAAATCACTGACGTAGTTATAAGTTAATCACAATACAGGTTTTGACGTATTTACAGACGTAGCTATGCTAGGTTAATCGCATTACAGGTTTTGCGTAGTTAATAATAAGCGCATTTAGATTTACAGACAATGTACAACATAATATATCTAGGTATGTTCAGGTTAACAAATATGGGGATTGCTACGATATTTGCTTCACGTCAGACTATAGTAAAAACGTCAGACTGAAACAAGCTTAAACTGTTTGATCTTATAGATTTCATCAGATTTCATCAGATTTCATCAGATGTCATCAGATTTCATAAGGGTTCATGAAATTTCCAAGGTCTACGACATCGGGTTAAAAAAATATATGCATTAAAACATCAGAGTGTGTGACAAGAACTCAATTCCTTATTTGTTTGTTGATTTTACAGTGTATACCTTCCAAGGATGAAACTGTAATCAGTTATCTTTGATTTTTATCACAATAAGTCAGTGATTTTTAACTTCTTTCTTTTAACAATAGTCTTTTTCCAAACTCAACAAAAGTCCAACGTTTGTACTGGTCCGGTGTTCGCACTAGTCCGACGTTTGTCCCAGTCCAACGTTGCTACTGTCCGACGTTTGTACTGTACGACATGACGTTTGCATTGCCCGACGTTTTTACTGCCCAACGTTTGAACTGTCTGAAGTTTGTACTGTCCGACATTTGTGGGTCCGACGTTTATACTAGTACCATGTATCATGCTAAATTCTTTTCTGTTGATGGCAAAGTCTTTGATAGATGGAAAATTTGTACGTATACAGTACACTAAAGTTACAGTAAAAGTAAATATTTCCATTTACTGATATAGCGCCGATATAAGGATTTATCTCTAATTTGATAATGAGCTAGATAAAAAGATAGATGTTACCGCCATGAAATTTCTATTCATGGTTCAGAATAGAAAACAAACACATGGCTGAACCCTGATTTGATCAGGCTCTAATGGACTCGGCATACAAGAGTGAGTAGGAGACGTCATATGGTCGACCGCTGAAATGTTGGAAAGGAATGGCCTCTGTAGCGTGTTAAAGGGTAAGAGAATGGTTAGGTGTTAGCATGGGTCTAGAGATATTGGAAAAGTGATGACTAGTATTCCAATATCAATTTAATGCTCGATACACATAATACAAGAACTCAAATAAGGAATCAACATTTATGTAAAAAATACTATAACTTCTATGAGGATTCAACATCGTTTGTTTAAACAGAATAGAATACTACTACTACTACTACTACTACTACTACTACTACTACTACTAATAATAATAATAATAATAATTATAATGATGATACAGGGGACATTAATCCTCATACTCCTTGGATACACTGCCATATAGATAAGAAAAGGTCATAGTACACGAATATACAAATAGAAAAATTTATCAGTTGTACACTTCAGTTCATTAAGATACATCATTCATCGGCACCAAGAACCTTATTCAAAGACAAACATATTTTGCCGTGGAAACTTCTTATTTTAAAATTTCAGTGAATGTTATTTTTCAAAGCTAAATTTTACTATCATATTTTAATTGATAGGATTTTCTTATTTACATTATACTTGGGTTCAACGCATCTATTCAACACGTTGAACATAAAGATCAAACAAAACTTTGCCAATTATTCCTTTAAACTGCAGACGCTAGAAAAAAAAGCGTGTTGCGGATGAATTTTGTTTGTCCGTGGCTAAAAGGAAAACTGTACGGGAGTAAGTGTACGGGAGTAAGTGTACGGGAGTAAGTGTACGGGAGTAAGTGTACGGGATCGAGTAAGTAAGGGAAATCTGAAGAAAAAGGCGTTGTGACGCTTCTAAGTCAGTCCGGCCTTACAACAAAGTTGTTTCAAATTATAAAATGTTTCTGATCTTGTTCCTAATCTTGTTCCTAATCTTGTTCCTAATCTTTTTCCTAATCTTGTTCCTAATCCTGTTCCTAATCTTGTTACTAATATTGTTACTAATCTTGTTCATAATCTTGTTCCTAATCTTGTTCCTAATCTTGTTCCTAATCTTGTTCCTAATCTGGTTCCTAATCTTGTTCCTAACCTTGTTCCTAATCTTGTTCCTAATCTTGTTCCTAATCTTGTTCCTAATCCTGTTCCCAATCAACAATTTTATGATTATTAAATTTTTGAAAGTTATTTACCCCCAATTATTATTTTTCGATTTGTAGGACGGATAATTATTGAGTCTTATCTTTAATCATATAAGAAGATAATCAAAGGGTTAAAATGATTAAAATCTTATCAAGAAATATCAACGACAGCTTGATGTCACATATTTTATTAATAAATGCATCAATTATCACTAAAAAGAGTTAAAATTCAAAAAATATAATTTTTTGTTAAAGTCTTATTTTAAATTACTAACATAATTTTGAAAAGCAAAAATATGTCACTTTAGAAAAAAAATATCGTTTTAGAAAAATATAAATATCATCTTTCAAAAAATGTTATTTTAGAAAAATGGCGGCAACAAGAAGTGTTGGAATGACAATCTTTTTATCTTTTCTATTTATTTTGATCAATATTTTAAACTTGATAAAACAGGTGATATTAATATCAATAATATATTTCTTTAAAAAAAGATAGATGATATGATCAAAAATAATTTTAACGGAGACATTTTTCAAATCAATACAAATTGCATATTTGGCATAGAACCGCATAACATTTAACATGCCAACTTTTACAACATTAACTCTTTTTATGAACTTATTTATAACATTATATTGCTATGCCTTGAATTTACGAAGAAAACAGGGGCGGTCATTTTCTAAAGTAACTAGAATTCTGAATCTGGTTCTGGTCAAAATATTCTTCTCAAAAATGATAATGATTGACAAGTAGAGCCTGAATTTATTTAGCTTTTTAGACTTAGAGTTTGGAACTTTTTTTTCATAATGCTTTAATCCAAAGGCCTGTTTGAACTCTACATCCATTGTGGAAACTTTTAATTTAATTCGATTTAATGCCTATTTGTGTAAAATAGCTGTTTTATATTTTCGCGATAGCTGATCGACGTGTAGAGATCTCCAGAATGTATTTAATTAATCATTATGGACCACAAGAGAAACGGATCAGAGTTTTTCATATGGATTAACCAAGCAAAAGTTCTGACCTAAGAAAAAAATACTTTTGATCAGAACCTTTCATCTGTTATAGATACTGAATCCCATCTACCGTTTAATGAGAACCTTTAATCTGTTATAGATACTGAATCCCATCTACCGTTTAATGAGAACCTTTAATCTGTTATAGATACTGAATCCCATCTACCGTTTAATGAGAACCTTTAATCTGTTATAGATACTAAATCCCATCTACCGTTTAATGGTTTCTGGGCGTGTTCCTGTTGTGGTTCGGACTCCAGAGGATAGATTTCAGAACCTTGATAGGGCTGGATACTCTTTCTCACCAAACTATGTAGAGTAAGTATTGGTATTTTCCTAGTTCCTAACTTTTTGGACCCCCCTCCCCCAATCACAATATTAAGAAATGTACAAATGTACAGCCCTCTGTTCTAGCCACGACGCTCAGACCAGAACCTGTCTCAAAAGAGTTTTTTTTTTAATGTTGGAGTAGGCGCGAATTTTTGTTGGAATTTTTAAGACAGATATTCCCGTAAAATATTAGAGTTTCTCGTACAGCATAAAAACAGTCTCTGATGGCTTTGGAAGTAGCAATACCCGGTTACGTCTCAAGCAGAGCTTTTTCATTAAAGGGACAGACCGGCAATGTAAGGTAGTTGAACTGAGTATGCAGTGTTGTGGACAAACTCTTAAGGATTTATTTGAGACATATACAACTTTTTAAAGATCTGTAAATCCTGAGTTTGAGCACAAAGTTGGTCTGTCCCTTTCAAGAGGAATTTGTCACATTTTTAATTTATTAAATAAATTACAATCCATATACTCAGATTGAACGGAGGTTGTGGAGTAAAGCTGCCCCGGGTCCACTATATAGACGAGGGACCCAGGGCTGGACCTGTAGTACTCTGCCTACATGGAGAACCTTCCTGGTCCTATCTATACAGGAATATGATTCCTACTTTTGTGGAGAACGGATACAGGGTGGTAGTGCCAGATTTTATTGGTAAATTATGAACAGAGATCGTGCTTTCTTGGTCTTTTGAGATAATTAATAATTTTTAAGAATGAACTTTATGCTAGTTTCGGGGGTAAAATTCAAAATGTGAAATGTCCGACTTTTAACAACTCTCTTTCAAGAAAAAACAAACATTAACAATTAAATATGCTACTGAAAACTTCGGTTCATTTGGAGTACCGGCCTGACATTTAAGCAGCTAGAGTAAGTTGTATACAGGGGCGGATACAGGGGGGGGTGCGGGGGGACATTCGCCACCCCCTGACTGATTCAGGGAGGGGCGTAGCCCCGCCCCTTAATTTGGAATTTTTTGTTCCTATTTTCAGAATAGCTTCTCAATAGCATGCTTAAGGGAAAAGTATCTGTCTTAATAAACTATAATGTGGGAAAAGTTAAAAATCTAATTTTGACTCTTTTTGAGTCTTTTAAGTCAAAAAAAATTTTCGCCTGCAGCGCGATTTTTTGTTTCTAATTATGAATTTTTTTGTTCCTAAAAAATCTTGCCCCCCCCCCCTCACTTAAATTCTGTATCCGCCCCTGGTTTTATACACGGTAAAACGGGAAAGTACACTAAATGAATCATCCCCTGTATGAGAGGATTAATGTGATTTATATATATTATATATATAGTACAAGGTGTCCCACAAAGCATGACAATAAAAAAGACATGAATTGGTCTTCAATTGATCTAAAATAATTTGCGATAGGTGACATATCTTTAAGACTAATGATTGATTGAACTAACGTTCAGTTGGACTAACGTTCAAAAGGACTATAGTCCTAGTGAACAAATATTCGTTCAATTGAACTTAACACACGAGGAGACATTCCATTCCAACCACCTGGAGAATCCTGTCTAGACTTGGGTCATCATGTTTAGCTCCACTGAGCAAATTTTAGAACAAATGAACAAAAAAAGTTAATTTAGACTGAAACCATAAAAAGTGGGGAAATCCTTAATAGTTCAAATAAACAAAATATAGAACAAATGAACAAAAAGATATTAATTTGAACTAAAGTTAAAATTTTCATCATTTTGCCACAATTTCCAAATCAGTTCAAACAAACACATTTTAGAACAAATAAACAAAAAAATGTCATGAGTAAAAAAATTTCATCACTTTGCCACATGTTCCAAATTAGTTCAAACGAACAATTTTTTTCTTTCGAAAATGTTTATTAGGACTAACGTGCAAAAGCACTAAAATTATCAAGAAACTATTAAGCCCATTTAAACAGTTTTTCTGTGGAAAATGTTCACCTGGGCTATAATGTTGAACTTTCAATAGTACTAAAATTTCCGAGAAAATATTTAGTCCATTGAACAATTTTTCTGTGGAAAATGTTCAAAAGGACTAATTCGTTCATTCAATAGCACTAAAATGTCCATGAAAATATCAAGTCCATTTGAACAATTTTTCTGTGGAAAATTTTCAATTTAAATAATGTTCAAATGCCAAAAAATAGCACAAAGATCAATTGCACGGATGTGAAATTGCATAGAATAAAAATTGTCGAGAAAAAGATATAAGTTCAATTGAAAGTGTTGAATGCTTATTATTTTGTTCACATGGAATAATGTTCAAATGGACTACATACCGGTTTGTGAACAGCTGACTTTAGTGCAATTACAGATTTCACTTCCTTATGAATCCTTACGTTTAGTCCAATTTCGGACTTTAGATAAAGCATCTTGCGACATTCAATCGTTAACCAATTTTAGAAGTAGAATTCTTGAATTAATACTTAATTGAAATTCAAATTTCCCTAGTTTATTAAATTCTAAAATGTTGTATAAATCTGAAAGTCGTCTCTCAGTTGTCATGTTTCATGGGATAGGGTGTATGTTTATGTTTGTTTATTGGCTTTCTTAAATTTGAAAATTTCCAGGATTCGGAAAATCCGACAAGTACAGTTCTCCTAGAAACTATACCCATGAGATGCATACAATGGTTCTTAGATTCCTCATTGATCATCTTGAACTCCAGGTTTGTAATCAATCGATTGAGTTCATGATGTCGAATGAAATAATCTTAATGTTTTCGAGTCAAGTTTTCAACAAAAAATTAATTTTTTTCTCTCGAATTTTTTAGTGAACTATCGCGAATTTTGTTCGAATTTTACGAAATTTTTTGTTTTGTAATTCCATTTTTTGGTGTTGTGACATTTCATAGATATAACAAAATAATAAACAGGACATTTTATAGACAGAAAAGAATTTTCATAGGTTGGTAATTTCATAGACAGAAAAACATTGTTTTTTTCAGAGGCTATTCAAAAATGTTTCACAATTTTAGAAAATGAAATCAGTTGACTTAAAAATATCAGCAATAAATATGTAGTCAGTTTAAAGCAAAACTATGAATAATTGTGAAGTAAAAATCAAAAAGACTTTAGAAAGAACAGGATTTCATTTATTAGATAAGATTACAATTGGAAAAATATCACGTACGAGAAATGTTATATATCTTTGAAATTTCCTATCATTGAAATGTCCTATGTATAAAATGTCCCGTCTACGAAATGTGCTATCTACGAAATGTGGTATCTATGAAATGTACTATCTATGAAATGTGCTATCTATGAAATGTTTTATCTATGAAATGTACTATCCATGAAAGGTCCCATCAATGAAATGTTCTATCTATGAAATGTCCTATCTATGAAATGTACTGTCCCGTCTATGAAATGTTCTATCTATGAAATGTACTATCTATGAAATGTCCTTTCTATGAAATGTGCTATCTATGAAATGTGCTATCTATGAAATGTTCTATCTATGAAATGTACTATCTATGAAATGTACCGTCTATGAAATCTCCCATCTATGAAATGTACTATCCATGCAATTTGCTTTCTATGAAATGTCCCGTCTATGATTGTCCTATCTATGAAATGTCCTATCTATGAAATGTACTATCCATGAAATATGCTATCTATGAAATGTCCTATCTATGAAATGTACTATCCATGAAATGTACTTTCTATGAAATGTCCCGTCTATGAAATGTCCTATATATGAAATGTCCCGTCTATGATATGTCCAGTCTATGATATTTGCTATCTATGAAATGTTCTATCTATGAAATGTACTATCTATGAAATGTCCCGTCTATGAAATGTGCTATCTATGAAATGTAATATCCATGAAATATGCTATCTATGAAATGTCCGGTCTATGAAATGTTTTATCTAAATGTCCGAACACCCATTTTTTTACACAGCGAATGAAATTTTATGTTCTAATGACCGTCGACAAAATGATAATTTACAGACACGAGTTAGTGTCGTAGTCCATCTTTAACTGCACCAAACCAAATCTATATAATAAAGCATTCATATATATGTTGCCACTGGGCTCACATTTTTTGTGGACACTCATGGGTGGCCAGGAGGTGTTTTAAGCTAAACAAATGTCGATTTTTTTATTGCTAAATATATCTAAATAATGTTAAAATTTTTTTCAACGGGCAACGGGCAACAGCTAGTAAATTATAATTTTAAAATAATTTTTTAGGAAATTAGCTTAGTATGTCAGGATTGGGGCGGTCTAACTGGTCTTTCAGTAGGTATTTCAGTCTAGAACACTTTGTTTTCTCCCCAAAAAAACAATTTAGAAAATTTTTAATTTGACTACAAAAATGCAAATTTTTTTTAAAAATCGATTTTTTTCTTCAAAATTCTTTTTTATGTATAAAATTAATTTTCTATTCTAGTAAAAGACTGTCCTCGGCTGTTCGCTAACCTCGTAATAATGAATACTGGCCTCCCTGACCCAGTCCTAAACTTTGATAATGGAGGCCTGTCAATTTTTTCTAAGGTAAGGCATTATAGCAATAATGTTTTACTCAATGGGATTGCTATTTTTTTTGTCAATTTTCAGATTTTCCATGATTTAAAATCTTGAATCAAGGATTAAAATCCTACTGAATCTTTAACTTTTAATCAGTGATTTAAATTTGAACCGGTGGTTGGTGGTTTAGCGACTTAGCTCAAATTCTTTAAACTCGGATCTTGTTCATAATAGTATAATGATAATGATATCAGGCCCTACCCTTCTTGATCTGGAGATCTGTTGTGCTGTTGCTAGGAACCTGGTTACCAGTTAAATCTGTTTTTAATTTTGCATTTAAAGCACATAATCTTCCAACCAACAGTTTAGAAGGTAAAACTTCCTTATGAAAAAATGGTATTACTGTTTGTTTTCTGTATAATTTGAAATAGTAACAAGATTGTCTTGTTGTGATTGATGAGTGATGACGGATTATCAAAAATATTTCTTATTTAAAAATTTGTTGCTCGACACTGGTGTCCGCCTACCCTGGACGGAGAGCCTAGTTTTTACACCGTTTCAACACATTTTTAGACATCAAACCAATGTTATGACACTTGCAGATATCTATTAAAGTATTTTTATTGGGCAAACACTTTACAATTATTTATGTCTCTAAGAAATTATGATTAATTGATAATTTGAGAGGAAAACGACATTTAAACGAAAAAAATATTTTTTACGTTTTCCCCCTTAAATAAACATTTTCAAAGATTTCTATATGTAAAGGTAAACTGATAATTTTAAATGTTTTAAAACTAGTTTTAATGTCTGAAATTGTGTTTAAATGATTAAAACGCTCTTCATGCAGGGTATAGGCTCGCCATCCACGGCACCAGCCATAACTCTTCATGCGAGTTTACACAAAAATTGGGTCTGACTGATTCCGCCGTTTTGATTTAGGATATTCTGCTCCTCACCCCTCCCCCCTGTACTGTGGAGGCGTGGCCTCCTGGCCCCTCCTTGTTCCTCTCTTTAAAGACGATCCTGTCACACCTCACATGTGGGAAGCCAAGAACTGTTTGAAAACCTGGAAGAAACCAGTTCTTCTTCTGTTTGGAGACATGTAAGTTCAAAGAAAACTGTTTTAGAAAATGACAGAAGACGCACAGTGGCTGAAAACTCGGAAAAAACGGCCACAAAGCTTTCATGCTAAAATCTTTTTAATGGCTTTTTTGTGCAGTATTGAACCTAGGGATGAAAAAAAGGTTTGACAATGTTTTGATGATAAATCAGGCCAGTTTATTAACTTAAATGAAAAAAGTTGGCGAATTTTTCAGTACTTTTTAGAGGCATCATGCTTTTATTTTGACCTTGACAGAATGTGCGAAAATTTCGTGAAAAAAATGGAAATTATGCAAAACAACGAAATTTCGCGAGAATTACAGAATTTTTAAAACAAATGCAAAATTTTGGCGAAAAAGTTGCGAAAATTCATCAAAAAAGACTAAAATTTGAGAATACAAGACTCATTTAAAGAGGTATTTATCCGCGAGCCCAATTGATGGATTAACACAAAATATAAATATAGATTTAAGAACGACTAGGAGACATCCAGACAATTCATAGATTTGCTTGAAAATACTTTCTCGGGCGTTAAGATCTTTCTTCTGAAAACACAAAATAAAATCTATTACGAAAAGAACCAAAATAATTCGGAAACCTAAAAAGCTAGCTAGTGAAATCAAATTCTCTTCATTAAACATTTATTAAAGTGAAGGAAGAGAAATTATTTTTATGACATAATAAAACTTAAAATATTGAGCTATCAGAGCAGAGAATTCCACAAGTAATTATGCCAATAAAAAAAATTCAAAGTAGAAGATTTAGTTTAACCCTGGATTGAAATATTTTAAGAGTTGTAGGTATATATATGTGTATATATATATATATATATATATATTGACAAACAAAATTTTAAAATTAAGAGTATTACCAATGATTGTTTTTAATGATGTCAAAAATATTTTGTAAATTTTAAATTGCAAAAAGCATAAAGTACACGCCAAACTAATGTAAATTGACTTGCAAGTTGTTATTGCAACTTCTCATAGGAGTCTTTATCTATGCGATTTTATAATTTTATTTCTAGTTTGAATATAGGGTTAAGATGTTTACGTATCTGTACTTGAGAACTAGAGGAACTAGAGAGAGTATCAATTCTTCTGAATAATTGGCCCCCATTCAAGGTTAATTACCGTCCTTACTTTCTATCCGATTAGGAGGGAGGGATGGCAACCACTTTCTATCTATCCGATTAGGAATAAGGGACGGCAACCACTGTATATCTATCTGATTAGGAGGAAGGGATGGCAACCACATAATTTGTCTATGCGATTAGTAGGGAGGGATGGCAACCACTTTCTATTTATCCGATTTGGAGGGAGGAATGGCAACCACGTTCTGTCTATACGATTAGTAGGGAGGGATGGCAACCACTTACTTTCTATCCGATAAGCAGGTAGGGATGGCAAACACTTTCTGTCTATCCGATTAGGAAAGAGGGATGGCAACCACTTCCTATTGATTTGATTAGAAGGGAGGGGTTACTTCCACTCTCTGTCTATCTGATAAGGAGGGAGGGTAAGCAACCACTTTCTGTCTAGCCAATAAGGAGGGAAAGATGGCAACCACTTTCTCGTTATCCGAATAGGATAGCAAACAGACCTTGCTTTGTGTCCAATTGATTAGAAGGGTATTGTAACTTATCAAGCAACACAATTGATTAAATTGGTTAAAATTAGTTTTTTCAGATACAACTAGAATATTTTACTAACTATATACTTTGCTTGGGTGGGTGTTTGTTTGTTTGTCCGTTTGTATATATTAAAAGTCAAAAAGGTTGAACCGATCGGGCCCAAATTTTTTGTAGGACCTTGCGTGACCCCAAGGAAGGTTTATGGATGATCGAATTTTCAAAAATTTGCTTCCATCAATATATTTTTTTTTTAGATTTAAATCAACGTAATTTTCTTTTATCCACAAATTTTTTGTTTGTTTTACAATGTAGACAAAGAGAACATGTTCACAATTGAAAAAGAAGATGGGCGCGAAGCGCCCTAAAAGCGTAGTAGTAAGATATATTTATCATTCCAGTTAATTTCTTGTTGGAGCCAAAATCAACCTATATTACAAATAACTAGAAAAAGATATATTTTGAAAAATATTCTGTAATTGGCAATTTGTTTGGATGACAAGTTATAATGAACTTGTTCCACACTTACATTATATAAATTATGTAATTTTTATATATTATGCATAGCAAGACCGTACCCCGGGGGGGGGGGTGCAATAGCAGGACCGTACCCCAGGGGGGGGTGCAATAGCAGGACCGTACCCCAGGGGGGGCGGGGGTGCAATAGCAGGACCGTACCCCAGGGGGGGGTGCAATAGCAGGACCGTACCCCAGGGGGGGCGGGGGTGCAATAGCAGGACCGTACCCCAGGGGGGGGGGTGCAATAGCAGGACCGTACCCAAGGGGGGGGGGTGCAATAGCAGGACCGTACCCAGGGGGGGGGGGGGCAATAACGAATTTACACCCCCCTTTTTAAATAAGTTCCTTGGTATTACACTCTCTGGAAAAATTGAGATATTATCATTCAAAGTTTTCAAAATTTGTTATCATTCTGTATACTATACTATACTATACTATAGTATATGCTATCTCTGCACAATTCTTTACTAAAGCTGTTCCATCAGACCAACCAAATTAAACCTTTTGAAAAATATTTGTCCTGAGGTAAGATTTTCAGAGTGAACTGGTTTGTTTCGCATATGTCGATATACATAAGTCTTACATGCAATGTAACAAATATGTTCCAGTATATATCAAAAATTTAACTCTTTAATTTTGCAGAAATTGCCTCAATTTCAATATTTTGTCCAAAAAATTCAAAATCAATGTACGTGAGTAGTAATATCAAAATTATCAACATTTTCTGTCTTCCAATATTGAATAATTTGAGCTGAAAACAAAATTATGAAAATTTTCCCTGTACCATACAAAACATCAAATTCAGAGAAAATCCAATTTTCATTGTTATCTTTTAAGTTCAAGCTTAAATTACTAGCGTTGTTGACAAATTAGAAAATGACCTAATAACAAGCTAAACTTTTATGCCAAAATTATGAAACTTTTCTATGCAGGGGGGGGGGGGCTCTGCACCCCCGCAACCCTCATGTATATAATTAATTATTATTAAAATGCCAGTCAATCAATCAATCAAAAAACAAATCAAATTTGATTGTATCAATTTATCCTAATTGGGCTCCCTTTTCGTTATAAATATGTAAACAAATGCACTATAATAAATGTCGCGGATATTCCTGTTTTAAGTTGTATTTTTCAGCTTGATAGATCATTTCTGCTGAGACAAAGGTTTGAAAAGGATCGTTGAAAATCCCAGCCCAAATAAAACACCCAATACAACCCATTTAAAACCCCCACCAGTAAGTGGGATTTTTTGGGTTTTATTGGGTTTTATAGAATTTTTCTAATTATTGCATTTTCTTCACTCTCAATGGTAAAGTCATCAAGAAAATAGGTCTTCTTTTAACTGTATCGAGTTTAGGAGTTCACAGAAATAAAAGTTAAAACTGACACACATAGTATTGAAACCCCGAGAAGATACACAGAACAGAGCTGAATCTTTTCGGTATTTAACATTGAGCGAGTGAGAAAATAGAATTAGTCTGAAATTTAAAGAACTATAATATAAAAAAAAATAATATCATTGTGTTTGAAGAACTATGAAATTTGTCTATTGCTTAAATATTCTTATTATTATGAATTAATAAGAATTTTAGTAGGTTTTAACGATGAAAAAGATTTTCATCACTTCACTGATTCACAGGAATTTTCTTTTTTTTTAAATGATTCAGAAGAAACAAAAATTAATTAAGAGCAGAAGAAAATCTCTACAGTCATTGGTTAAAAGTGTTGAAGGTTCGATCAATTGAAAAGATAACAGAGAGACAGAGTTTAAAACTGAATTAACATAATGCAATGTTACTTAATAAATATCATCAATTTCATAATAAATACATGTCAATGCCATTCCACCATTCACAACCCCCCCCCCCCACTTCTCCCATCCTAACCTTCCTCTCTGCCCCGATGACCTCCCCCTCCCCCGAAACCTTCCCTGTCTTACTCTGAATGAAGTAGTCAAGATGGAAATCAAATCAGACAGATATCTGTAATCAAAATATAATCAGAATTATGTTTACAGTATACAATATACAGGGCTCTGCAAATATATCGAGGGCAGATTTTACAGCAAACTGTGACTTTCTATCAGACTCTTACCTTTTAAAAGGACCGTAAGCGTAATTTCAAGTGACCCTTCATGTCCGATTTACAACGGTACCTTTGGAACCTTAATCTGATCAAAAATGTGGCAGATACGGTCGTATTTCTGACTCTAAAAGCGTTTATTTCTGTGAGTTTCTCTATTGCTATACGCATAAACAAGAAATGCGCAGGTCACTTTCGCAGATAAACCGCAAATGAAAAAAAAAAACATTTTAAAGAAACAAAAACATTGGCAACTAATTTTTACTTGAGCCCGCGATTTAAAAGCTTCGGCTCGAGTCTTAATTCCTTAAACGCAGCTTTAAGACCCAATCTTAGACCCAACTCTGATGACAGCTTGTGTCACGTGATTGACAGCTGCGAGATCTTAGGCTCGACTTAAGGAGTTAAGCCCAATGAAAATAAAACCGACCTTGGTTGGTTTTAGTGGAGAATAAGGCTCAATGTTGGGTCTTGTTCTCATCAAAACCCGGAATGCGCCAATTCCAACTATAAAAATCCGCCAAATACAACATTAAACCGGTTTTACGAACTAAATTCTGTTGAAAAATAGATGCAACTTAAATCCGAAAGCCCGAGCCGTATATAAGGCTCAACAACGGCTTAGACCCGAGTCGTATTTTCTTGAATTTTTTAAATCGCCGGCTCAGACAAAGCTTTCAAGGGTACCGCAGACTTGAATTACGATTACAGTCCCTTCAAACATTTTTTATCTTTTATATCTTCTGAAGGGTATTATGAAAAGACGATTCTATGAATTCAAGGATTTTTGATTTTAGACCAAAATCCAATTAAATTCAGATTTAATGCATGCGACATCGGCTAGCCTTGAAATCCAACATAACAAGTGTTGAATTCTGATCTGTAATTATATACTCAACATTGTCTGTCAAAATATAATTGAAGGATGATTGAAATGAAATGAAAGGTAGGATGAAATGAGGGATGACAGCTGGGGTGCAAGGATGAATGAGATGGTAAATGTAAGGTAGGATGAAATGAAGGATGACAGCTAGGGTGCAAGGATGAATGAGATGGAAAATGAAAGGAAGAATGAAATGAGGGATGACAGCTAGGGTGCATGCAAAAGGATGTTGGAGAATGAAATGAGGGATGACAGCAAGGGTGCAAGGATGAATGAGAGAATGAATCGTTGAAAATCATAATGTCTAGATCTGGATCCAAGAAATTTCGAAGTTTTGTTGTTTACAGATCTGAGGGCATTATTTTTTATTTGGATAACTGGCTCATTCTAGGATTCCTGTAGGCTTAGCCGTTAATCTTCATGTTGATTACTAGAACCTTAATCGCAGAATTAATTTCAGGGGTTAAATGCTGTAATTGGCGGAATTAAGGCTTAAGGATTCTCCGATTTAAGACTTAAAAAGACTTAAAGCCCGTTATTTTTAACGTGTTTACTCTGGATATCTAGTTTAGCCGCTAAACTTCAAGGCTTAGCCGGATATCCAACAGAGAATTTCCCAGCTCTGATTTACTGCATATCGGCTTTATACTAAAGAGTTTGGGCACACTAGTAGGCCTCACTCTCACATATTATAAATTATTGATATTAGAATCATGATTAAAATACAGAATAGATAGATATATAATTAGATAGATAGATAGATAGACAGACAGACAGACAGATAGATAGATAGATAGATAGATAGATAGATAGATAGATAGATAGATAGATAGATAGATAGATAGATAGATAGATAGATAGATAGATAGATAGATAGATAGATAGATAGATAGATAGATAGATGTATAGATAGATGGATAGATAGAAAGATAGATAGATAGATATATAAAAAGATAATACAGTAAACTAATTATTTGTTTAGGAACAGGTTGAGAAAATTAAAATTAATCTTATAATCGAAAATAAGAAATCTTGAGCAATCATTAGTTTCTATTTTCTCATTATTCAAGTTTCTTTCTTTTTGAGAAATATGTTCCTAACCAACTGATTAGTTTACTGTATAATTTTTGCTTTATTTTTCGTCGTCGTTATTTAATAATTTTTAAAAACCCATCCTAAAAACCCAAATTCATGACTTTGAACGTCAACCATGAACGCAAACTCAGTAATTATACATCGTGGAAAAGTTTTATGTCTCAAATGAATCCTACAGAATTTGCCCACAACACTGCATACTCAGTTTAACTACCTTACATAGCCGGTCACTCCCTTTAAAATTAACATTTGAAACCAGAATATTTCTGAATAAAAAGATATCCGACTTTTTTCCTTGTTATATTATATGAAGTTACTTACGCTTTCTACTAATTAGTAATCTCAGTTGGGGGAAGATATATTTGAAAATATTTTTATTTGATATTTATTGCTGTCATGTCTGAAGATACTGTACGAGAGATGTAGAGTCCTACGCCATGAGCCACACAAGATGACCTCCGAGCCACATGAATATCTTCTTCGTTTTTTAAATAGCTAATTAACTTTTTTATTTAATTTTAATAATGTGATTCCTACAGACATATTTATCGCTCCAAGAGGGGGGTGCTTCACCATGAGCATTGTAAATTGATCTCCGCATCCGAGCCTCGCGAAACAAGCTTCAAAATATATCTACATAGTTTTGCCATAGATTAATTCACTTTCAGATAGTTAGTAATCTCAGCTGGAGGAAGATTTATTGGAACATATTATATTTGATATTTATCACTTTAACGCCTCGAGATACTATTACAATGTACATATAGAGAACCCAATATAAGATAGATAAGGGTCAAATTTACAGGAAACTAAGCACGGGCGTATGAGCCTTCTTTCCTCGTTCAAAAGGTAATTTTAAAGCTCCTCCCCTGGACATATTCTTGTATACGCCCCTTGCATACTAAAGTAGATCTAAGATCAACTAGAGTAGATCTAAGATCAACTAGAGTAGATCTAAGATCAACTACAGTAGATCTAAGATCAACTACAGTAGATCTAAGATCAACTAGAGTAGATCTAAGTTCAACTAAAGTAGATCTAAGATCAACTAAAGTAGATCTAAGCTCAACTAGAGTAGATCTAAGATCAACTAGAGTAGATCTAAGGAGAGGAGGATAGGTTTTTTAAAACATTAATAAAGATTGTTAACAAAACTCTGTATTCCTTAGCAAGGCAAGAGAATTTATTTATGACGTATTTTGGTTAAGTAAGACTTTGAAAAAGTCTTATTTTACTTTAAGTCTTATTTAACTTACAAGACTTTGGAAAGTCTTATTTGTCATAATTATGGTTATCTGTGGGTTTTCTTATTCCCTTCTAAAATCATTTATAAAGTGGTGTGTTCAGTCATGTGGCTTATCGTATTCATTTAAAAAATCATTTCTCAGGTTATAAGAAATACTATCGTTGTTTTCGAATAATAGAAAACCGTTTGACTTATCAAAAACTCTGACCGAATTTAACGTTAACGCTTGTCAGTTTTAACACGGTCTTTATTATTGGTTTGATTATTTTTTAGGACTTGACAAAACTTTGATAGAAACTTATAAAATTTTGGTTTGATCAATCTCTAAAAACACCCTGTAGAATTACTGCTGGGCACTGGGCAGCCAATATACAGGATATATTGGCGTATAAACCTTTAACCGAACCTATACAAATGTATGGATACAGATATTAGATAAAATCTGTTAAAATGCTAGATTTGAAGTTTTAAAGGGACTGTAAGCGTATTATCAAGTGGCCCACCATGAAAAATGGCAATGCCTGATTTGCAACGGTAGCCTTGAAATCTTAGCCTGATTAAAAATGTGAAGGATACCGGTCGTTCGTAAAGTGTTTATCTCTTTTCAGAAAGGTTCAATTGAAATTACGCTTACAGTCCCTTTAAGGAAATATTTATGAACGCTGAATGTATAGGATAGGATTGGTTAATGTTGAATTATTACATATAAAATGTAATATGGAAAAGAATTTTTTTCTTCTTTATTTTCTAGGTTGGGGAGAAGAAAAGGGAGCTGGAAGGGGGAGGATNAGTAAGATGTCCATGTTTTTTGAATATCAGTATGCCAACAATTATAAGAAATCAATGACTTTATAATCTGTGAGTTACAGGCCGGTGACTCTCGAAAAACATACACTTGAAGGTCTAAATAGAGATCGTCTTTGATTTTTAATTTAATAGTAATCAAAGACTTTAATCTAAAAAATTAAACGACACCGGGTGTATACAAAATGGTTGACGGGCTTGAAAGCTTTCCATATAATGTGATTAAAATAAGATTTATTGGACGTTTAGACCATTTTTGAAGAACTGCTCGCAGACGTGTGTGAGCGGAGAGAAGGCAACCTTGCAAAATTGTGTCTGATATCAATATCATATCGTCTATTTTATTTGATAAAATTGTTAAAATAAAAATTTTAAAAAATATTAATTTATTTTGAACATTATTAAATTGATTACGCCAAATCGAATGAAAGACAGATCACATTTAGAAAACTGTTCTAAGTTCATTTATATATAAACTTTGCTTGTCTGCCTGTTTGTTTGTATCCAATAAGCATCAAAACGGCTGAACCCAAATTTTGTGTGGGACCTCACGTGGCCCCAGGGAAGGTTTATGCTTCCAACAAATTCGATTTTCATTAAATTTTTGAAAGTTTTGAAAATCCACGAAATTTTTTTTATGAAATCTGCAAACTTTATTTGTTTTGTTTTACAATGTTCATAAAGAGAACATGTTCATAATTGAAATAGAAGATGGGTGCGAAGCGCCCTTAAAGCCTAGTACTTATAAAATTACATTCCCCATGGAATGCCAAAAATCACAATATTTTTAAAACGTATAAACATATATTACATTTATATGTAACAGATATACATGTATTTCTAAACATCAGAGAAGATGATTTGTCTTTATTCTCTATTATTATCAAGAAATTATCATTAGTGGTGGGACACCCTGTATATGACTAATTATCTATCAATGTGTGGTGAAGAGTCTAATTATCATTAGTGGTGGGACACCCTGTATATGACTAATTATCTATCAATGTATGGTGAGGAGTCTAATTATCATTAGTAGTGGGACACCCTGTATATGACTAATTATCTATCAATGTATGGTGAGGAGTCTAATACATGGTGAAAAGATAAAAACATTAAAGGTGAGGGATGAAAAAAAAACAATAACCCATGAAAATATATGGCCCGACCCCCCTTTAAAGTTATAGCATTGTCCCTACTATCTAAAATTAATCAGTAAAGAGGAGAAGGATAGATGGATAGATATAGATAAATGGATATATAGGTTTAAGATAAGATATTATTAACTGTATCGTGGCTTGATAAAATCTCTAGTAAGCATGTATCATTAATTCTTCTTAGATCTATAGATATACAGGACTAGGAGCAGGACTAGGTGCAGGACTAGGAGCAGGACTAGGAGCAGGACTAGGAGCAGGACTAGGATCAGGACTAAGAAAAGGACTAGGAGCAGGACTAGGAGTAGGACTAAGAGCAGGACTAGGAGCAGGACTAGAGCAGGACTAGTAGCAGGACTATTAACAGGACTAGGAGCAGGACTAGGAACAGGACTAAGAGCAGGACTAGGAGCAGGACTAGAGCAGGACTAGTAGCAGGACTATTAACAGGACTAGGAGCAGGACTAGGAGCAGGACTAGAAGCAGGACTAAGAAAAGTACTAGGAGCAGGACTAGGAGCAGGACTAAGAAAAGTACTAGGAGCAGGACTAGGAGCAGGACTAGAAGCAGGACTAAGAAAAGTACTAGGAGCAGGACTAGGAGCAGGACTAAGAAAAGGACTAGGAGCAGGACTAGGAGTAGGACTAGGAGCAGGACTAGGAGCAGGACTAAGAAAAGGACTATGAGCAGGACTAGAAGCAGGACTAAGAAAAGTACTAGGCGTAGGACTAGTAGCAGGACTAGGAGCAGGACTAGAAGTAGGACTAAGAAAAGTACTAGGAGCAGGACTAGGAGCAGGACTAGGAGCAGGAGTATGAGCAGGACTAGGAGCAGGACTAAGAGCAGGACTAGGAGAAGGACTAGGAGCAGGACCAGGAGCAGGACTAAGAGCAGGAGTAGGAGCAGGACTAGGAGCAGGACTAGGAGCAGGACTAGGAGGAGGACTAGGAGCAGGACTAGGAGCAGGACTAGGAGCAGGACCAGGAGCAGAACTAGGAGCAGGACTGAGAAAAGGACTAGGAGCAGGACTAGGAGCAGGAGTAGGAGCAGGACTAGGAGCAGGACTAGGAGCAGGACTAAGAGCAGGACTAGGAGCAGGACCAGGAGCAGGACTAGGAGCAGGACTAGGAGCAGGAGTAGGAGCAGGACTAGGAGCAGGACTAGGAGCAGGACTAAGAAAAGGACTAGGAGCAAAACTAGAAGATCTAAAGGTCACAAATTAAAAGAAAAAAAGAAGAGAGTGGAAAGCGGAGAAAGGATTTAAAAGAGGATAAAGAGAAAAAAGAGTGGAAAAGGAAGAAAAAAGTTAAAAGAGGAGAAACCAAATATAGTATAGTACAATAAATGGCAACGTAGAATTTGTACACTCTCAGTGCAGCTGTATTCTGTCGTCACAAGTGTCAATTCAGTTTTTGTGTCCGACAAAATTATCAATAATAGTGATAATTTTAGAATCAAGTGCTTTTTTACAGTAAAATAAGTGCAATTTTATGTGTTCTTAAGTTTCTGTTTTTACACTTTATTATTTAATCTTGGTAAACATGTCAACTTATCTGAGAAAATTTCGTTTTCCTTGTTATATTTGACACTTGTGACGTTGTGTAAAATTGGTTTATTTCTCTGTTGCCACCTATTGTACTTGATAATCTATTTGGGAGAAGCCAGTTGAAACCAATTAAGGAGTTGAAAAGGGGAGACATGGCAATAAAAGTCCGTATATCTAAGTAAGAATAAAATGGATTTAAAAGAGTAAATGTAATTGATAAACGAAGGCAGAAGTGCCAACTGAATAAAGTGAAATAAAGGAATATATTTTTGAAAATTGAATTTAATAGAGGATAGAAACAGATTTAAATAAGTTTAAAAATTAAGAAGTTTTTTATTCTAACATGCCCATACAATGCTACATTTCGTGTATAATGATAGAAAAGGGAAGGGAGGTGGGGGGGGGGGGGAGGTCCAAAAATCCCTGAACAGGAAATTACACTATGTTCTACTGTTTAGAATACCTAGGAGAACCTATCTTGAATATTTACGACCTTGTCTTGAGACAATCGTTGTTTGACCCAAATAACCTTTGTTTTGAGTTGAAAAATTGGTCAGATAATGAGTTGTGTGCGCGGCACGCTGTGCTTAGCTCATGTTGCCAGGAGTACATCGTGATTGGAAACTTTACAATTTTTATCATTCTTTTAATATCCTCATTTAGTTCAACAACATAATTTTTTACTGTTCACACGGGTAACTAAAGTAAATCTCCCGTAAAATTCAAATTTTATTTGTTTTAATTCATAACTCCTCTTATAAAAATGGCTATTGAGAAGAACAAAACCGGATGTTTTTTCTCATAATTGAGCGGAAAATGTAAACTAGAGGAGTTACGAGGTCACAAAGTCTTACCAGTAGTGTCTCGTTCTGTCTGGTTTTCAGTGATTATGGATTGTGTTTGGTTTCCAAATAGAATCATGAATCATTAGTTAGCTTCAACAGCTATCAAGAGAATATAAGAGCTTTTTTTACTATATTCTATTTTGTACAGCGGCGTTGGGAATTATTTTTAACATTTAAATTTTCAGGAATTTCAAAAGGCTCCTCAACATTAAAGCAGTTTAAAGAAATTCTAAATTGTTTTCTATATTATAAAGCTCTTAGTTTTTATATATAGATTTTTGTATATATTTTTGAATATAACTATATATTTGTTTCTAAAAGTTTCTAAAAGTGTTTCTAAAAGTTTTTTATTTAACAAAATAATATCTCTGACACAAGCAATTTCTAAGGAAACTCGCTCGTTAATAAACAACTTGTTTTTTTCGTTCTGTTAACGTCCAAACGTTAGCATATATGTATAAAATCAAACTTGTAGAGACTACGATTAAGAAGAAAGGGAAGGATCCAGTAAATTTTTGTTTGGACATCTGAAAGTCAAAAATCCTTGAGTAATAAAAAAAGGGTTAAAGAGATGCCCGACACTAAGCTTATGTACTTACTTTAAATTAGTTTTTTTTAAATCCTGAAAGGAAAAAATTATTTAAATTTTTTTAACTTTTAGAGCCTTAGAGGTACTCAGAAGAAATTGACGGAAACATTTTTTTTTGGTATGATCGATTATACACGTTTTTTAGACAAGAGCTTGAATGATTAATTAATTAAAATATTTTAGAGTGGAGGAAAGACTAGAGCAGCTTTGACTATCACTATTTCCGGCTTCTTTTAGTTTCCGGCCTCTTTTAGTTTCCGGCCTCTTTTAGTTCCCGGCCTCTTTTAGTTTCCGGCCTCTTTTAGTTTCCGGCCTCTTTTAGTTTCCGGCCTCTTTTAGTTTCCGGCCTCTTCTAGTTATTTTTTTGTATTAAAGTTGTCAACGTTTTTACTTCCTGTTTAATCGGAGAAAGGTTTAATATGCGTCTACTTAAACAATTCAGGCAGCTGGGCTTTTACCATTCAGGCAGCTGGGTTTTTGTTAAATTTCTACTTGTGCTAAGTATGAAAAGATAAGGCCTAGGTCACGACTTATTAGTCATGGGGGGGGGGGGCAAGNATATAGTATATTCTGGAGGGTACATGTACATTGTACATAATATACTAAATATAGTATATTCTGGAGGGTACATGTACATTGTACATAATATACTAAATATAGTATATTCTGGAGGGTACATGTACATTGTACATAATATACTAAATATAGTATATTCTGGAGGGTACATGTACATTGTACATAATATACTAAATATAGTATATTCTGGAGGGTACATGTACATTGTACATAATATACTAAAAATAGTATATTCTGGAGGGTACATGTACATTGTACATAATATACTAAAGATAGTGTATCACTCCAATTATTGAAGTGAAAGAAAAGTGGGAAACGAATTGCCATAATCTCTGATTTTCTAATCTTTATATCTTTACAACCCTATGTCGTGGACTTTAGATATTTCAAACTATGACTTATGTAAGATCAATAATCTGAGTTTGAAATATCAAAGGTTTAACATCAGGTTGTCAAGAAATAGGGTTTAGAAAATTAGAATTTCTTAAAAAGACCCAATTTATCATTATTTACTAATTAGTTGTTAAGTGTACTGGCGTAAAGTGCACTTGGTGTAACGTGTACTGGTGTAAAGTGTACTGGTGTAAAGTGTACTGGTGTAAAGTGTACTGGTGTAAAGTGTACTGGTGTAAAGTGCACTTGGTGTAACGTGTACTGGTGTAAAGTTTACTGGTGTAAAGTGTACTGGTGTAAAGTGTACTGTTTTAGGTTTATTTAATTTCAATCTAAGCCTTAAACCAAAACAAGATTAAAACTTAAGCATTTGGATCCGAATCCAATTCCTGTAATTCGTATGAAAGAACGTATTGATAAACTATTCCCCCTGCTTAAAAGTAAAAAACAATCTAAAGCTTGTTGAGTACTGATTACACATGTAGGCAAGGATAAAAACAAAAATAATTGGTGTATAGAAGCACACAAATTACATATTTTTCTGTTTATTAAAGGGAGTGTTCGCAAAAAATGAAAGGGGGTATAAGCTTACGTCGAATGATATTCGATGGTGATTGCTACTAATCTTACTTCTATCTGTTTCGTCCATAAGGAGAAAATTGTTTATAACGACTCATGCCGAAACAAATTCAGAAAGTTGCAATATTCTACTCGGATCGGATCGTAAAAAAATCAATTGAATTCCAAACAAAACAAACCTGTAATCATCGATTTTTTCTCGACGCATTCGTATATAGTTGATATTTCATAATATTTCAGATTTGGTTTGTTTTATATTAATATTTCGCTAACAACTTGTTTTCTCGGCTGGCGCTGGATTTTCGAAAGTTCCTGGAAAATATGAAAACGTCGTCTTCATTATTTAAAATCCTCGAAACAGGAATGAATGTTTTCAGAAGTAACTCTCGGATCACAAAACAATAAAAAACATTAAGAAATATGAACTATCTATATACGAATGCAACGAAAAAAATCGATGATTATAGCTTGTGGTATCTGCGTGATTTGTTTGGAATTAGATAGAATTTTTTGCGATCTGAGTCGAATATTGCAATTTTCTGAGTTTGTATGGACGCTACGTTCTTCGGTATGAGTCGTTTTTAACAATTTACTCCTTATAGACGCAATAAATAGAAGTAAGATTAGTAGAAATCACCATCGAATATTTTTCGACGTAAGCCAATACCCCCTTTCATTTTTCGCGAACACTCTCTTTATGGATAAATATGTAGATCTGTTTTTATGAGCGAAAAACCAGATTAATACTTATTTTTTTTATTTGTTTTTAAGTATGAAAGATGGTTAAATAACAAGGACGTTGAAATAAAAAACATTTACAATCAAAAACTATTAAGAGAATATACCAAGGAAATCAAAATATATTAAATTAGATTAAGTTATAAACTGAGCTATTTAACAAAACATAAAAAAACATCATAAAAACAGATTTCGCAGCAATTTCCTTTAAAAAATCCTTTATTTATTAAACGTAAAAAAAACGAAACATATCAAGCGCAAATTTTAACTTTTAAATCATTCCAAAATTAGTTGAGATAATATTTGACTTTTCTTATTCACAACTCAACAATTTTATGTAACTTGTTGTTTTGATATGTTTTATCCAATGTTAGATGTTTATCATAAGACAAGTTTTAAATTTAACAGGGCTAATTCATAACAAAGACGATATCGAATTCGTCACTGAATTCCCATTCTTTTTGGGACACCTTGTATGTTTGGCTGATATTATGCTGTTTATGATATGTTTGGCTGATATTATGCTGTTTATGATATGTTTGGCTGATATTATGCTTGTCAACCATTAACCATGATGCATGTAAAGTCGTCTTTAACTTAGAACCCCCTCTCGGAGATACTAAAATCCAAACCAAATAATTTTAGGCTCCGGCCCTTTGTTCTCCTATCGGAGTGTAAATAACTTAAAGCATTGTGAATCCATCCATTTTCAAAAGTTAAACAAAGAATATTTTCAAATAAAGAATTAGTAACTTTCGTTAATAATTAATTGTCATTCTTTTCAGAAGTTTAAAAAAAACGCCTTAGGATTGTTCGAAGACTTAACCCTCCGATATATCAAAATAGATCGTAAGAATCTTTCCATTATAAACATTCATTGTAACAATCTTATGTGTTATTATTTATATAATTTTTCAGGAAAAAAAGATTTTTCTTCATTATCGGTTTTGATTTGAGGGTATACACTTTTTTTATTTGTTCATCATTGAGAATCTTGTTTCTATCTGACAACAATGCTGTTTATGATATGTTTGGCTGATATTATGCTGTTTATAATATATTTGGCTAATATTATGCTGTTAATGATATATTTGGCTGATATTATGCTGTTAATGATATGTTTGGCTGATATTATGCTGTTTATGATATATTTGGCTGATATTATGCTGTTTATAATATGTTTGGCTGATATTATGCTGTTTATGATACAGGGTGTCCCAATAAACATTGGAAGTCAGTGACGAATTCGATATCGTCTTTTTAAATAATTCTTTGATTTAGTATAGTGATACCTACTGAGAAAGCTGTAATCTGTAAGAGTTTCGTCTGCTATGTTCACTTTTTGTTTGTTTATGTTTTGACTGCATACGGTTCTATCAGGGAGTAAGGAATAGAAGGGAGATATAACTGACGCGGTTGGCCCCACCATATGATTATACATGCTTTGCAGACGGGTACTCCATTTGTATAAGAAATATTCAGAATAGGTTATTGTATACGCAGTAAATGTACATCAGACAAATACTTCTTATACAAATGGAGTACTCGTCTGCAAAGCATGTATAATCATATAATAGGGCGAACAAGAAAACTACAGTATACAAACAGAGTAAACTTGTCCGTCTTCACAGTTCATCTTGCAGAGACATTATAGACACATCTTTTACCCTTTTCATAAAATAAACTCTAGCAGACATAATAATATTATGGCTTTTGAAATTAGGTATTGCAATGCTAATTCATAACAAAGACAATATCCAATTCGTCACTGAATTCCCATGTTTTTTGGGACACCCTGTATGTTTGGCTGATATTATGCTGTTTATGATATGTTTGACTGATATTATGCTGTTTATGATATGTTTGGCTGATAATATGCTGTTTTTTGTGCTCTGAAAAAAATATGGCAAGAAGGATAGATATATAAAGAAATATATTTTTTTTGTAATGAGATATGTAAAAATGTAATTAGATATGTGAGGTTAATTATCCCATAGGAAACCGAATCATAATTTATAATTACTATAATTATAAAAACATATATGTAAAGTGTTGAAGGACATGTGAGCATAACCCCCGCCCCCTGCCCTCTTAAACAGTTTTTTTTACTATTCTGGATTCTTTATTGTAGCGATGAACTAATATTTGTTCTTAAGGCCCCTTTCAATGATAAAATTTAAGAAAATTGAAACTTTGTACAAGAGTCAGATTTGTTTGTTTGTATTATAGTGAAGAGAATGTTTCAGTAGTTTTAAGTGACCCTGTAGTTTAAGTGACCCTGTAGTTTAAGTGACCCTGTAGTTTAAGTGAACGTGTACGGTTCCTCAATAAACGTTTGTCAAGAAGAATCAATACGATTTCTTAGGTTGGGAATGGTCAGATCTAAAGGATTGCTTTCCATTGGATATTCGATATAAAAAAACAATGCTATGTTTTTCCTTAGTTCACTAAACGGGGTTTTCCGAAGGGCATTTTTTTCATTATAAGCGTTATCTCTGGGATATTTTTTTTGTTTAAAACGGGATATAAAATAAGGCGTTTGAATCATTATTATTTCGTCCAATAGGTTTTGCTAAGGTCCTATTTTTAGATTCCAGGTTCCCACACTTGAACACCAATTATAAATTGTTTCATGAAAGCATAAACTTTTCCTAGAATAACCTTAATTACAAGTTTATTAAAAACTACTTTTCTTTACACCTTGAAAGGGGGGAATTATACACGAAAATATAAACACCATTTTTGAATATCATTTGTGATTCCCACTCATGTAATGATATTTACAAAAAAAACTAAAATTTAACTTTTATGGAAGATACAGGGTGAGCTGAAAAGATTATGACTTCAGAGACGATTTTCCGGATCTTATTCGGCCATCTTTCTCACATTCACGGCTCACTCCTCCTTCCTGCTTTTTCCTTCTCCAAGTTGTTTAAATTTAACGATTCAAAATTGTAATTAATACAAAAATCATAATTCAACCTTCTCATCGAATTACATCATAATTCAACCTTCTCATCGAATTAAATCATAATTCAACCTTCTCATCTAAGTCAACCTTCTCATCGAATTAAATCATAAGTCAACCTTCTCATCGAATTAAATCATAATTCAACCTTCTCATCAAATTAAATTATAAGTCATCCTTCTCATCGAATTACATCATAATTCAACCTTCTCATCGAATTAAATCATAATTCAACCTTCTCATCGAATTACATCATAATTCAACCTTCTCATCGAATTAAATCATAATTCAACCTTCTCATCGAATTAAATTTAGAGTTTCAGGTCGGCATAAAAGTCTAATCCTTTGTGGGTAACCCTGTATAGAACCTTCTATTTTGTCTTGTATTCAGGTCACATTTTTGCGACATTATTACTGGTATGACATTCTGACCTCGTAGCTTATCTAGTTTTGATTTTACGTACAAGTATGAGGAAAGCATATTTATCTGTTTCCGTATTTGAAATTCAAAATATTTATGTTCTTCTCATTATCTCTTTAATTCCTTTAATAAGGAATTATTATTGAAAACCTGTCTCACGTGCAATTTACTTTAGTTAATCATTCTTTCTAAAATATTGTCATGCTGTCTCTGTATGCCTTTTAAATAACCGTCATATTGTTTCTGTATGTCTTCTAAATAATTGTCTTATTGGCTCCGTTTACCGTTTAAAAAATTGTTATGTTGTCTCCATATACCGGTTAAATAATTGTCATGTTGTCTTTGTACACCGTGTAAATGAGTGTCATGTTGTCTCTATATGCCTTTTCAAAAATTGTCATGTTGTATGCCTCCTAAAACTTGTCAGACTGTCTCTGAATGCCTTCTAAAGAATTGTCATGTTGTCTCTGTACGCCTCCTAAGACTTGTCAAATTGTCTCTGTACGTCTTCTAAATATTTGTCTTATTGTCTCTGAATTCCGTTTAAAAAATTGTCATGTTGTGTCTGTATACCGTTTGAAAACTTGCCATGTTGTCTCTGAATGCCTTCTAATAATAATTATATGTTGATGCTGATAACAAGTTTTATAATAATAATCTTTATTTAACTATAATAATGAGCAACAATTATAATAATAATACTAACAAAACACATTTGTACTTTTCTATCTCTAAACATTTATCAACCAAAACATATCAGTACAGGCCTTGTACGATTACACAGTTGGATCCATAAACATGTGGAATAAGACGACATTTAGACAATCTGATGTGTCTCTGACGTTGTTTAAACCATATAGTTTTAACAATATTTTGAAAATAAATTTTTTAAGTGAATTGCGTCTGTGTACACTGCACAACTGCGTTGTTTCATGATTATTGGCCGATCTAACAGCCATCTTCCCATTTCATGGACCCCGTTGTACAACTGTAAAATGTCAGCTGTACCAACTTGTAGCATTAACTGATATTATTTAATAACTGATTAAGTTTGCAAATTGCAACTGATAAAATGGTACGGGTTAATGTACTGCAGAGAACGACAGTTAATTGACAAAAAGGGTAAAAATTAAACTACGACGGGGTATTAGATTATTAAATTACTTTCAAAATGCAGAATCTTGAGATTTTTAGGAATAATTCGAGACGAATATTTTGCTTTTAAAAAACATTTTATCATTTAAGAGATCTCAGTTTTTAAGAGAAGGGGTCACGAAGTCAACCTTCTTTAAGACGTATGACATGGCAGTTGGCAATGAACTTTTCAAAAAATGAGTGAAATAAAATGAGTAACACAGCCTTTTATAGTCACAGCTCTCAGCCCGGTTTACAATTGGAATAACAAATTAAATTTTTAATAGAAATAAATTTTTTTATACAGTGTGTTCCTCTACGTATATTTAGTGAAACACACTGTACTTTTGAGTATGATTTTAAGCAGATATTCCAAATGTAAAACCGAACCAGGATAAGAACACTTTTTATTTTCTTGGTAGAGCACCATTTTACATTAATAATACAGAGAGATTCATAAAAACAGGTTTTACAGATCTCAACTAATACCTGATTTATGAAAACATACAAATCTCAATGTATAGTCAGAATTTATGATGGAAGATAGAATAAAATTTATCCTGTACACTGTACACTGTACAATATCACAGCCGGCAGGATTATGACAAGATTTAACTAAAGCTCTAGGAATCAAGGGTACCCGGCCACCAAATTTGTCGACGAAATATCCTATATTTAAACAAACGACGAAAAGCCGGGTAGTGGCGCCCTAGATCTTGCTTTATTGTTCATAACCAGCTGAGTACCGTTTAGACTAACAACAGCACTGTTTCCGTCCTGATCAGAGGACTCCGTGAAGCTGCTGTATCCCCGGGCTCCAGGTACACTAGGTTTACTGGGAGAAGCCGGTAGGATAGGTTTCTGACGCTTCCAACTCTGACGGAACGTGTTGTTTACGTTCGCGTAGTGATTGAATATGGAATGAGGGTCAGATTCACGACTTTCTTGTTCACTCTCGGTACCCTAAATACATTATAGATGTAGATAGAGATAGATAGATAGGTACGGTAAGAAAGTTAAGAACAACAAAACTGTAAATGCTTATCGTCTTTTTTATTTTAACTAGGCTTTTAGGGCGCTTCGCGTTCATCTTCTATTTCAATTGTGAACATGTTCTCATTGTAACATTAAAAAACAAAAACAAAAATTTCGCGGATTTTATTACATTTACATTTATTATTTAATTTTTTTTACAAAATTGAAAAACTTTTCAGCACACATTTTTAACATTATCATTCATAACCCTTCCTGGGGTCACACGAGATCCCACACAAAATTTGGGCCCGATCGGTTCAGCCGTTTTGACGTTTATTGGATACAAACAAACAGACAGACAAGCCAAATTTATATATAAATTGAGAAAAGTCGGATGTGAATTTTGTATTTTACAGCTGAGCTATTTATAAAAAAGTCTTTAAATATTCAATTAAAAATTATAAAATACGTAACAAATTACTGAAGTAAAGACATTTATGCCACAGATTCTGGTTCTCGCTTAAAATATATGAAAAACGAGCTGTTAATGATAATTCTTATCTTAATATGATTAACGCTAATAAATGATTATGATAATATTACAAATACCCCATTCTCCCTCCCTGATTAGAACCCATGTTTTCTCATCATATTTTACTACACGAGCCCAGTTCTAAAACTTAGTAACAAAAACCCTTAATATTGATAGCCTTTAAATTTTAGAGATGGACATTGTATTTTGGTTACTTTAAAACAAATTACTTTTGTTTTAGAGATGGACATTGTATTTTGGTTACTTTAAAACAAATTACTTTTGTTTTAGAGATGGACATTGTATTTTGGTTACTTTTAAGTTTTTAAAAATCGAGTGTTTAATCAAAGTAATAAAAGATGCACATCTCTACTTTAAGTGTGGCCCCACACCCTTCAATCGATCAATTTACTTCGACCCTAATCTTCAGAGTTTATTACCTATCAATTAATATTTATCAATCCATTACTTTCAAGCTCAATGTTTTCTATCGTTTCTAGGCAATATTTAAAGGGATCGTCCACGTAGTTTCAAGTAATTTTATCCATTATTGCTACTCATAAAGGTGCCCTTTAATTTTTAAACCATAATGATGGAGATGTTCTAAATTTTCTATCTAAAAATTTAATAATTGATAGATTTCCATATATGTGACTTTCGGATTTATGCAAGGGAGTCACTGAAGGAAATTGATAGAATTTATCTCTCTTCAGTAGAAGTTACTCAGATACAGGTTTACAGGGTTCCGATGTAAATACTTAGATGTTGAAGGGTCATTTCAATTTACATGGACAGTCCCTTTTTATTTCCTTTTTTCTACCTTTTTAGTTTATATCATGTTTTTTCTTTTTCGTACCTGTGAACTGGTGGACGATATTTCGGACGGTTTCTCTGTTAATGAATCAGAATCGTCCGGGTTCTCGTCATATCCCTTCGCTGAGTCCTCGTCCGAGTAGTTAACCATGCCTGGGGTGGGCCGGGGAGGTGCACGACTGCTTATCATCGCTAGATTACTGGACCGACGTGTTGTAGTCGACTTCATCGTCCCCCGTTTGGACGACATGGTCCCGCGTCGAGACTGTCGCATTTCAAAAGTAGAAAATCCTTCTTCCATCCCTCCGTCGTTCATTGCACTCTCTTTCGCTTGTTCTAGACAAAAAAACAACTTGTTAATAAATCAAAGATTATAATTTGCAAAAACACACACAATATATTTTCACTAAACTATTGAGAGATAGAAACCAAAAACGTGTTTTTAATTCTGTAACTAACATCTGCTCCATATTTTGTGAGTACTGGAAGATAATAAATCCCTGGGATTCAGGTTTTTGGTTCCTTCGCCTTATAAATTAATGCGGAAACTAATAAAAATGTTTTCCAGCCAATCCAAAAGATTTAATTCCGGATCAAAAATTGAAAACATTTCATTAAATCCAATAAAATGCTGAAAAGAATAAAATAAATGATTGGATATGAAAAGATGGGAAGCAGAAACAACATGTCCATCTGTCAAAGCGGACGAAATAATATTTTTTTCTTCAATATTTGTATCTTTTATAGAAGAAGAAACCTAGCAAACAGTGCACATATGTGTCCAGTGGATTAGAATCAAAAGAAACTTAAGAACCTGAAAATTTGTGCAATTTCGTCAAAATGACAAAAATCCTTGTGCAAAACTGCAAATAAATGCAAAATCTTTCACCTATTGTTTTCTGCTGATATCGGAAAGAAAATGATTGATAATAAAATAATAAAAGAGAACAGTTTCCAAAAGATAGAGAAAACCTCGTGATATAAAAATTCTATAAGTCCAGAAACTTTTGGAAAGTAAAAAATCTGCAATTATCTTTTCCCCCCTCCCCGCAAACTCAAAAAATGGCGAATTCAACAAAAAGAAATGGTAAATGGGGGGGGGGGGGGTTTTAACTTCCTCCTTCCGCCCTGAGGAGTTAGATTTTACATAGTTCTTGAAATTTGATAATGTATTTATTTCACCATTACAATATTTCAAATTAAAAACAAAACGCCAACTCTGTTTGATCGTTACAAAACCAACTTAAATATTTATCAAAAAATGATTAAGTTTTATTATTCAATGATAAATAATGATAATTGAAATATTATTCCCCGAATAATTTCTCAAAGTATGCTACTAGGAAAAATCCACTGCAGCTGGGTTTATGCACAACTGCAATCAAACAAATTGGTCATAGATTTAAACATCAAGGCTTTTCCAGAGTTTTAAGAGGTTCCATAAAAATCTTGTAATTTGTATACGATCCAAAATAGATTTAAATAAGCTATGAAAACTTCAATGATTTATTTGAATATAAGATATTAACTAGCATTTTAAAAGTTTTTTTTTCTAAAATCTTCTCCTAGAGAAAAAAATTTGCATAATATAATAAAAGCAACTTTTAGAGCTTTTAGAGCTTTTAGAGCTTTTAAAACTTTTAGAGCTTTTAGAGCTTTTAGAGCTTTTAGAGCTTTTAGAGCTTTTAGAGCTTTTAGAGCTTTTAGAGCTTTTAGAGCATACAGTTTTGAAATTTAATATACATCTCAGATGCAAGGAACCTCTTAATTGAACAACCAAAGAATGTTAAGAACAATCCAGCCCAAAAACGCTACCCATCTCAATTGAAAAACAGTGAATTGTAAAAGTAAATTTTTACTCTCCAGTTTTCCGGTCTTGGGCGTTTAATTTCAAAATGGAGGTTAACATTCACGTTAAAATTTATCTTTCAATTATTTAAATTCTGTAAGAAACATATATATATATATGATCTATTATAGAATATATATGTAACAAAATAAAAATAAAAATATGAAAAGGATGTGCTACATTCTGAGTGGAAAGGGTGCTAAAGGTATTATAAGAGAAAAGGATGAAAAATGGTGTTTGAAAAGAAAAAAAGGACAAGAAACACAGCAAGTATAGAGTAAAAAATTGGACAGAACGGACATTTTCTTACCATTTCTCATGCGTATAACTTTGACAACTGGAAAAAATAAAGATTAAAGAATATATAAATGTTTTACATACATGAACATTTTTAATTTTCACAAAATATGTTGGATCAAAGTTTTTTTTTACAAAAATTAGGGAAAATTAAACAAAAAAAAACCCAAAACCAAAATAAAAAGTAAGCTCTTAACCAAACTTTTGAATTATGCTAAACATCAATAAGATAAGAATAAGAAGAATATTAATGTTGGTAATGAAAATAAGAAGAATAAGAATAATATTAATGTTAGTAATAGAAAATAAGAAGAATAAGAAGAATATTAATGTTGGTAATAGAAAATAAGAAGAATAAGAACAATATTAATGTTGGTAATAGAAAATAAGAAGAATAAGAATAATATTAATGTTAGTAATAGAAAATAAGAAGAATAAGAAGAATATTAATGTTGGTAATAGAAAATAAGAATAAGAAGAAAATTAATGTTGGTAATATAAAATAAGAAGAATATTAATGTTGGTAATAGAAAATAAGAAGAATAAAAAGAATATTAATGTTGGTAATAGAAAATAAGAAGAATAAGAAGAATATTAATGTTGGTAATAGAAAATAAGAAGAATAAGAAGAATATTAATGTTGGTAATAGAAAATAAGAAGAATAAGAATAATATTAATGTTAGTAATAGAAAATAAGAATAATAAGAAGAATATTAATGTTGGTAATAGAAAATACGAAGAATAAGAATAATATTAATATTAGTAATAGAAAATAAGAAGAATAAGAATAATATTAATGTTAGTAATAGAAAATAAGAAGAATAAGAATAATATTAATGTTGGTAATAGAAAATAAGAAGCATAAGAAGAATATTTATGTTGGTAATAGAAAATAAGAAGAATAAGAAGAAAATTAATGTTGATAATAGAAAATAAGAAGATTAAGAAGAATATTAATGTTGGTAATAGAAAATAAGAAAAATAAGAAGAATATTAATATTGGTAATAGAAAATAAGAAGAATAAGAAGAATATTAATGTTGGTAATAGAAACTAAGAAGCATAAGAAGAATATTAATGTTGGTAATAGAAAATAAGAAGAATATTAATATTGGTAACATAAAAGAAAGAGAGAGTAAAAGTAAAAATGAATAAAATTTTATTATTAAGATGTAAGTTGGTTGAGTGTGTAAGATTACAATAGTTTGTGCAAAATCTTGAACAAATTGATGGATTTGCTAATTCTCTTGATTGGTTTTACAAACAAATACCCCCCCTCCGAAATGTTCACAAAATCTACCAAATCTGTTATAAATAACTGAACAAATTGATAATGAATGAATGAAATGGTTAAAATGATATTCATGTCTACTAATTAAATTTTAGCAGACACCTTTGCGTGGGCCCTTTCATTTTATGTGACATGAAGGGGAGGAGTAGATTTTTAAAATTTTATATTAGAATTTTTATAAAATTTTAGGTAAGGTTTCACTGGAGGAAATAAAGAAATGCAGGGAGCCCTTATAAAACAAATATTTTTGCGGCATCTAACGTCAATTACCTTATAACAATTTCTCGGGATTTGCGAAATGAGGTCAGCTATTTTCGAAAATTGGCAAAAACATTATAAATTAAACCCAGATAGTTGTTTTGTATGCACACAGTTAAAATCAATAGTTTTGTTACATTTTTTCTAAATGAATTTACAAGGTTATCCACAAAGGATGAGACTTCAGAGACGATTGTAATCTGTTCCCTCATATTTATGTTTCCTTGCAACTGTAATATTGTTTTTTTTTGCTAAATCACAAAGTAAGATATAAAAAGACTTTATTTAGAGTAGAAGACTTAATTTAACATTGGGATCGTCAAATTTACAGAGTTTTAGGTCGTCTTTACAGTCTCGTCCTTTAAGAGCAATCCTGTATCTCAAATTCATTTATTCAGTTTCCGAAATGTAAAGATTAAAAAGTAAAAAAGTAAAAACTAAAAGTTTCCTATATTCCTTACCTTTATATTTATATGTTTTAGATTTAACACAGAGAACAGCAACCACGGTGATAATGATGACAATACTGGTGGCGGCAAGCGCCACTACAAACCAGGTTTCTCGGTGGAACGGTTTAGATTTAGAATATCCATACTCCTGGTACACTTTAGACGGAGTCTTCACCTAGATAGACAGACAGATAGATATATAGATAGATTGATATATATATAGATGGATAAATAGATAGATAGATATATATATATATACAGATACATACACGTATGGATAGATGGATAGGTGAATAAATAGATAAATAGATATAAAGATATAATATAGATAGATAAAGAAATAATTAGAGAGAAGTGATAAATTGATAAAAATAGCTTAACACTTTATTTAAAATATTTTTAAGCAAAAATAGATAGTTAGAAGCAAAGGTATACAAACAGACACATTGAAAGAAAGTTAGACAGACAGATAAGTAGATAGTTAGATGGTTGCCAAGTTAGACAAATAGATGGCTGGTTAGACAGTTGGATTAGAAGATAATAGATAGTCAAAATATATGAAATATTTATAATTTTAAAGATAAAAAATAAAATGAATGAATGAATGAATGAATTTATTGTTAAACGAATGATGAATACAGGAATTAATGTTTGAAATAAATAATGAATGATGAATTGTCAATTGAAGACACCTTTTTAGAAGATAAGATAAATAAAAGAATAGAATTAGAAAGAGTAAATTATTTCTGACTGAATGTTTAGAAAAATGATCTGTAAAAGAATCTTGACATTGAAGAATGAAAGGTTAAGACAGGAAGAAAGAGTCTGATTATTAATAGTTTTCCTTTTATATTTCATGAAAAATCCAGTGGTCATTTACAACCCCCCTCCCCCCACCAAAGTCCGATCTAAAAGCCCTAAAACTTTTACGAATATTCACAAGGCATCATACATCAAGGAAGATTTTTCAAACAAAGTATATTTACAATATTGCGGGTTTTCCTGTTTTCATTGGCGGATTAACAACTTAAAAAAAAAAAAATTTTAAGTAATTTTTCAAAAAATTCTCCTATTGCTTAGTTCATTAGCATGAAAGTTGGAAGGTTAAACAAAATGTTTCATAAACCTACGGGCTAGGATAATATATAAATAAGACCTGACCCCCCCCTCCCCCCGAGTTTAGATTTTGAATTATTTCCAGTGTAAAATTAAGATTTGAACTGTAAGTAAGAAAACAAATAAAAAATTGTCCAGATGTATAAAAAGGTTGGTAAACCCTAGTTAGAGCTCTAGATAATGGTTTCTAAACATCCTTCGTGTGATTAGAAGGTACCTCTCCTGTATTTTAAGGTAATTAGGCGGCCAAACATACAGGGGCGTATACAAGAATTTGTGAAGGGGAGAGGGGTCTTATTCTTTTTTTTTCAATAAGGGGAAGGGGGGGGGGCAAAAAAAA
>NW_019396208.1:110214-122196 GCF_000591075.1 Eurytemora carolleeae
GGGGGGGGGGGGGGGGTAGCTTATATGCCCCTCATTATACGCCCCTGCCGGTTGACCCCTGCAGGGACTAAAACTCAGACCCAAGGCCGGTAAATTTGGTCTAATTTTAAATTGGTCTTGAAGAGACAAAATAAAGGACTGATCGATTATAAAAAGCCGGAGACAGCTTTCAATAAAAATCGGAGGAAACACGGCCCAACATTTTTCTTTAGTTCAGCGCATTGTTATTTAGATATTTGAAGATTCTTCAAGGTTTTAGGTTTCAAAAACGATCCTAATAATATTCCCCCGCTAAGCTCTGACAATAATAATCTACACAATTTAAAATATTTCTTGCTTGATTGACCGTTTTAAACTGACAATAAAATTGCTTTATACAAAAAGTTGATCACTAAAAACCTCATCTAAGAGGTTTTTCTGCAGAAATACTTAAGATTAAATCAAAATGGCTTTATAAAAATCAGTTTGTTGTAAACGCCTTTCTTAAATATTATTTGCAATCCTATTTTTATACGTGACCCAATTTGTTATTCTCTTTCATTTGGGTTTTTAATTAAATTTTAAGTCCCCCTGAAGTTTCTGATTCTCCATAACCTTAGTCCAACAATTATCAAAAATACCATTGAGGGAAATCTTCAGTTAACTTTATGACACAAAGTTTATCTAAACTATAGCTCTGAGAGGGTTTAAAGGACAAGTAATTTCTATCTTGTCTTGATATGAATTTAGGATAATATCAACTTTATAATATTTATATTTCATTGTCTATTTGTTCATTTGTTCGTTTGTATCCTATAAACGTCAAAAGGGCTAAACCGACCAGGCCTAAAATTCAGGTTATATATTTTACAGAACTGTTAAATTTTTTAATTTTTAGAAATCCACTTGAGCAAAAAAATCAGGAAGTATGGTAAGATACGCTAGATTTATCAAAATATATTGTATTGTGTTTAATAAAGCAACCCTAAGGGTTTTAGCCCTATTAATTCGTTAATTAACGGTATTCTTGTATTAAATTCACGGTTTTTCTGCTTTGCATTTAATGGGCTTTTTCCTGTACGTTGTTATTTCTACTAATTTATATGAGGAAAAAAAATCGTTAAAGATAAAGATACAATGCACAGATAAAAATATGACAAGAAAGAGTTGGAAAGCCTGGTTGTTTAGATTCTAAAACTAAAAATATGACAAGAGTTGGAAAGCCTGGTTGTTTAGATTCTAAAAACTAAAAAAAGAAGAGTTGATATAAAATCCCTCCTCATGCATAAGCTTGATATAAAAGAATAAATCAAACAACTAAATCCTTTTCTCTTCTCTGAGACTAGTCTTAACTCGGAGATATACGGGGGGGGGTTCCCCCTTTTTAAGATGGAATTGAAAAACTTTCAGATCGGAATACGAGTGCAGTGTGCAAAGAAAATTATTTGTTTATCTTTCTCATATTGGAAATTTTTAGCTAGCGGTGTGCAGTGCTAAAAACTTTCAAAAATTGGAAGACATAACATTAATTTTGTGAAAGGGGGGCTAGGAATGTAAAAGGTNTCTATGTGAACTACTGCTTTGAAGTTCTGGTCTAAGTTTAAGTATGGAAACCAAGGTTTAGTTGGATAAATTATAGTAGACGTTCTATAATTTGTTACATTTAAAACTTTTAGCTTTACCGATTTTTGAAAAGTAAAAATATATTAACAAAAAACGAATAAAATTAAACAATTCAGCAGAAAATGAATAAAGTAAGCTGCTAAAAACGTGTGGCTCCAGAAATACATCGTTTATGCAATAAATGAAGGGCGAAAGAAAGTAAAAAATAAACGAAAGGATGACTAAATGAATATCATACCTCCTCCTGTGTGGTAGCTGGGGGGGATATCCCAAACTCGTTGTACGCTATAACCCTGAATGAATATGATGTTTCTGGAACAAGATTCTGGAAAGGAACAGTGTACTCTTGTATACCACCTCCATCTGTTCGCCTGTACAACTTCCACTTATCCTCGTCTAAATATGTTTAACAATATCAACACGTGTATATGTACAGGAAACATTGTACACAAAGGAACTGATAACTCTCCCCATACTCTTGTTTTCTCTTCCTATAGATCAACATCAGGTTACAAAACCTGATGTTGAAGACTTTTAATATTTTTAATTGTGATCAAATAGTCAAAGTTTGAAATATCAAATTGCATATATTTGAAGATAAGAAAATAAGAGTTTCAGAAAAGAGTTTATTCTCGTGTGTACATAGTACATTGTACAGTGTACATTTACAGTGTAAAATAGAGAACACTTCTATTAGTCCTAACTAAAATCTAAGATAAAAATTAAGTAATTAAAAAACTATAAACCAGCAATTTTTCGGAAAATTAAACACAATAAAAAAAATGCAAATATGTACATTTTATACAATTAACAATGAGTTAAGAACTAATGAAAGGGATATACAGTTGGTTTACATTTTAAAAAACCTTCAGAACTGGTTATAATTGTAAACAATAACAAAGACTGCAGACAAAGCCTGAAATTTATTTAACAGTAACATGGAACCTTTGTTATTGTCTACAATAAAACTAGTTTTTCAGCTATCCTAATACGTCACAGTAAAATGTAAACAAACCCTCTCCTTGCTTCTACGCTCATTGACTAACACACTATGTGATATTTCCGTGTTTGCGGATAATAATGTTTAGTATAAAGAATAAGCATGCTGTGTTGGAACCATTAAATGGATACAGATCTATTCAAGAATGATACACCAGGAACCATTAAACGGATACAAATCTATCCAAGGATGATACACCAGGAACTATTAAACGGATACAGATCTATTTAAGAATGATTCACCAGGAACCATTAAACGGATACAGACCTATCCAAGGATGATTCACCAGGAACCATTAAATGGATACAGATCTATCCAAGGATGATACACCAGGAACCATTAAACGGATACAGACCTATCCAAGGATGATTCACCAGGAACCATTAAACGGATACAGATCTTTACAAGGATGATACACCAGGAACCATTATAAACGGATACAAATCTATCCAAGAATGATACACCAGGAACCATTATAAACGGATACAAATCTATCCAAGAATGATACACCAGGAACCATTAAACGGATACAGATCCAGCCAAGAATGATACACCAGGAACCATTAAACGGATACAGATCTTTCCAAGGATGATACACCAGGAACCATTAAACGGATAAATATCTTTCCAAGGATGATACACCAGGAACCATTAAACGGATACAGATCCAGCCAAGGATGATACACAAAAAAACCAATATCAAGTGTACATAAGAGTTTAGCAGTTTTAGGGAGGAATGTTAATAAACTAGTTTATATTCATTCTTCCTGTAACAGCAGTACATTCATTTTGTAAACAAAGAGTTCCTGGTCTATCTTCCTTGGATTTGGGTAAAGGCAAGGGCTGCCAATCAAAAACAGTCTAGTCTTTATTCTTTAGTATATCACATTAAGGGGGAAGGGGGGGGGGTTCACTTATTTAATCAAACCAGAAATAAAATGTAAAAAAGTATCATTCTATTCGCAAAAATATGAATATTTCACATAATGACGATGTAAGTTATATATCATATAAAAAAACTTCGATTTAGAAGTGAGTTCTATTATGGACCCCCTGTACTGTATATTAGAGGGTTTATATTAAGGACCTCTGTACAGTGTTAATAACATAATTACTACATATATACAGCTAAGTAAACTATATGAGTGTATATTAGATGGTATATATTAAGAACCATTTTTACAATGTTTCTAACAGTGTAACTACATAAAGCTAGTATAACAAGTATATTAGAGGGTTTATATCGAGAAAAAGTTTCCATACAATGATTGCCAATGTTCCTAAGAGTTCATTTCCTTGCTATAAAAAGGAGTCAATAAAACAAATATAAAGAAATTTAGATAGTCAAGTTCGTTCGTGAATTTGACCTAATTAAAAAAACATTTAAAATCTTTAACAGTAAATTAAAGAAAAATCAAATAAGGGAAACAAGGGGGGCGATTTAAACCTTTAAACTATTTTGTACCAGGATAACAGAACTTAAATCTGAATTTTGATGGGAATTTAATGAACAAAAATAATTACATTGAAGGTCAAATTTATGCGACCTAGCGGGTACGACTTTGTGACCTCATAGCTCCTACTGTTTTAATTTTACGCGCAAATTGAAAAAACATCATCTGGTTACATATAAAAAATTCACTGCATGTCAGTTTTTTTGTTCATCTTAATATAGCTCTAAATTCAGAGGAATTACTATTAAAAAACATAAGATTTCAATCTAACGTGCAATTTAACTCATTTTGACATGCAATAAATGTTTATGATTTCAAACTTTTAAAAACACAGCAAAAAAGCGAGGTTAGAATAAGCGAGAGTATAAAAATGAGTCGCAAAAAATTTAGCAAAAGAAGGGGAAACATTGATAAAGTTTTTCCGACTGAGAAAGTTACGAAAATGCAACTTAGTAACTATGTATAACAAAAAAATACGATTGGAGTGCATCGGAGCCATATTTTGCAATTTTTTTCTAAATTGTATCCAATGATATAATTTACTCTAAAATACTCCAATCTAGAACTGACTACGAAAAAAACTTCTTCCACACAAAGAAAAAGTGTTGAACACAAACTTCTAGATAAACTTACAAATCTGCCAATTCTCCAGAGCTACAGGGGCGGAGCAGCAAGAAAAAGAAAATCGTCCTTTAATTAGAGTATAAATTCTTTTATTCAATTTACACTTCATTTCCCACAAAATATTTCATCAGTCGCAAAATATTATTTGAAATAAAGTTAGTGTTGAATGGTATTGAGACCTAAGTGAAGATCAGATTGTTTACTATTTTACTATATTTTTATCAAAAACTTGCATTTGATAACCAATTTTTATTAAAATTCAAATCACTGGAATATGAAATGCATACCTTTCTGTCTTGTTTCTATGTAGTATCCCAGAATAGGTCCTTTCCCGGATTTTCCGTTTGACCAGCTGAGGCGAACAGCTGACCATGTTTTGGTCAGCTGTAGATCAGTGATCCTACTGGGGGAGCCAGGCTGGGGGCCGGTCGTCACATTTCCGGTCGCAGCAGGGCCGTAGTCGATGGTCTGGGCCCGTACGGAAAAGGTGTAGGTGACCCTTTCCTCCAGGTTCTGAATGTAGAGGTAGTTCTCTTGAACCCTCTGCTTTACTTGCTTAGAGAAATCTAAAAAAAAAACTTTCATTTTTTTATGAAAACCATGCTTTGATAACGGGTTACCATTAAAGATCGAGGCTGTAAGATTCATTTAAAGTGTTCCTCCATTAAAAGATGGCAATCTCCGATTTACAAACATGGGTACATTCGAAACCTTAACCTAATCAAAAATGTTGAAGATGACGTAATTTTTTCTGACTCGAAAAGTATTAAATTCTGAGAATTTCTTCATTGTTTCATACAAGAAAGACATGCGCTAGTCACTTTCGTAGTGAAATCACAAATTCAGCTTAAAAAAATAAGAATATCTAATTCGTACTTGATCAGAAAAAGCTTTTAAAATTTAAACGTTGTAAATCTAGCATTGTATTTTTGCATTATACCTCCATAACGACCTGAAAATCTAAGACATTTTTGAAAATTCTGCTAAAAAAGGTTACAAAAAATAATAAAAAAATGCTATATCTCGCGTTTTGAAGATTTTATGTTGGTCATCATATGAGGAAAATAATAACTTTAAACTAGGATTTATATTCTTGAATTGAAACATTTATTTGTCGAGGAGTAAGAACTCCAAGAGAGGAAACACTGGGGTAATATAAGTTTGAGAATAGAATTGTTTTATTAGGTTAATCTTTGAATGTCGAGGGGGTAGTCTGCATAGAGAACGGTTTAGGAGAACTTTATCAAGAATTATTGAACATGATAAAACTCTGCAGTGCAGTGTGCTCCAGTATTAAATTCTAGATCGGATGTTTCAAGTTGCGAAGGCTAATGGCCAAAACGATAATTAGTCGGCACTTCCACCATCTCCAATTAAATCAACAAAGTTTCTAATTTGTTCAACTTTTTCTATTTCTCTTAGGATTGGGGGAGGATGCGATATTCGGAATATGTATAAATATATTTGGCTTGTCTGCTGTTTTCTTTGTATCCATAAAACGTCGAAACGACTGAACCAATCAGGCTCCAATTCTTTGTGGTAACTCACACGACCCCAAGAAAGGTTTATGTTCAGGCAGCATTAAAAAATATAAATTCGTTGTTCTAAAAATGTTTAAAACTCAAACATATAAACAGAAATTTTCTATACTTTTAATTTCAAAACTTACAAAAGGCTTCAGAATGCAACAAATATCTAAGATGTAAGATTGCAATAACGTTTATTTTAAGAGGCCTATAGTAAAAATGACATCTGAAATTCTATTATTGAATCAATTGGACAGCAAATATTTTAACTTTTTTATAGCAGAGGAGAACAAAATGTACGTCATTATCATAAAATAAGGAGTATCAGTTATTGATATTTTTGTAATATAAACAACATTTTTGAATTCTTAAATTTGAATTAATATAAAAAATTATTGGAATTAAAACTTACTTTCGTTCTGTGTAGTGGTTTCATATGAGACGACATAGCCCAGGATTTCTCCGTTAGGTTTCATTGGTTTACTCCAGGACACCTTCAACGTGTTCATTGTTATCTCGGAGAAGGTTAGGTTAGCAGGGGCTCCAGGCACACCCTGGAGAGTTCGAATATTAACATTTTCCGTCTTTGGCCCTTCTCCAGCAGGGTTAAAGGCTAGGATGGAGATTGTATAGTTTGTATACATCTCCAGGAATATAAGAGAGTGTGAGGTGTGGGTAGCGGAGACAACTTCAACTTCATCCTGTCTCCCCGCCAGCTGAATTGAATTATAGAATATCTTGTATCCAAGCAAATCTCCATTCTGTTGATCCGTCTTTGGAGGTTTCCAACTTATTCTAACTTCTGAAGGAGAGATTGCTTCAGCTTTCAAGGATTGAGGAGATCCCGTGGGAACAGCTTCTCCGACATAGACGGAGACTGGTCGGGCCGCGTTACCATAACCCTGGGAATTGAATGGAATCACGGTGATTTCATAGGTTTTGTCTTTAATCAAATTTTCCAGAACAACTTTGCTGATTGAGACTCCCTTGAGCTCTACTTGAGGGGAGGAGGAGAGGGGGGAGGGGAAATCAGTAACCTCCCTGTATTCAACAATATATCCTCCGGTTTCCACATCTCCGTTAAAATCTGATATGGACAGGGGGTCCCAGGTCACTCTTACATCAGTGCGTGTGATAGGGGTTACTTTAAGGTTTTCGATCATAGAAGAGGGAGCAGATGGCAGTGTTTTAGTTGAATTGGACTCAGGAGACCAACCACTAGGACCTATATCATTAATTGCTTGTATCCTAAATCTATAATCAGAGTAAGGTTTAAGGTTGTAAACAGTGTAAAATGTAACACTTGGATCCACCCGCTCGTTCACATTCTGCCAAGGACCTGTGTTCTCAGAGAACTGTACACTGTAGTATCTCAGAGGTGCAAACCCATCTGATCCAGGGTTCCAATTAAAAGTGATTTGCCGATCCTGAACCTGACTTGGAGAAATCTGTGGAGCAGAGGGGGGTTGCGGTGCCTCCCTGTTATTTGTGGTGTAAACCACTCCCTTGGAGACATATCCCCATCCTAAAGCTGTCTTTGCAGCTACAGAGAACTCATAGTACACCATAGGAACTAAACCAACTGCACGAAAGGTCCTGTCAGTTGGAAGGAATTCACGAGTAAAGTTCTCAGTTGAGTTTAGTAAGTGGTAGTTAACACGGTAGGCCTTTATTTCACCATTAGGTTCCAGAGGAACATCCCATATTATCCGAGCTGTGGTGTAAGAAACATCAGGGAATGAGATATTAGACGGGGGCCCCGGCACATCTTCAAAGGTCGTGACTTGTATCGGTGGGGTACTAAGTGCACCATCTCCTATTCTTGTATATGCCAACACTTGAATGGAATACCGAGTAAATTTCTTGAGTTCTGTCAGAGTTGTTTGTTTAGTGACGTTGCTCTTTATATTCTGGTATTGAAAAGGTACATCCTTAGCTCCGTAATACACCTTGTATCCCTCAATGATACCATTTCTGTCTATCTTCTCAACATCTCCCCAGGAGACTAGGATTGTTGTAGATGATGTTGTTGTTGCATTCACCACCTTAGGACCTGAACCTGGGGTTGCTTCATTAGTTTTCTCCACAACAACAGTGCTAGGATCTGAGGTTCCAACATCATTGTAGGATTGAAGAAGAACTTCATAAAGAGTAAACTCCTCCAAGCCATCCAGTACAAAGGAGTTGGCTGTGGGATCTTCAATAGAGAGGGTGTGTAGCATAGAAGAGTCGCCAAGTATTCTATAGGATATATTGTAACCCCGGGGTACCCCATACCAATCCTGCTGGGAGAGGGGGGTCCAACGCACATTTAATTTTGTGAATTCATGAGCTCTGATTGTCACATTTTTAGGGGCGTGCTTGGGTCTAGCTTGTATGGTTTGAAACTTCTTTGTTGGCTCTGATGGGATGGAACGCCCAACCACATTATTAGCTACTAATCTCAGCCTGTATTCCATGTATGGAACAAGGTTTTTAACTGTGACAGTAGAAGCATCAGGTTCGGATACTTCAAAGATAGTGGACCAAGTGGCATTTCTAGCACTTGATGCTTCAACAATCCACTTAGAGATTGAAGAATTACCGTCAAATCCTGGAGTAAACTGGACTACTGCTGAGAATGCATCAATATTTGAAACTGCAAGACGGGTTGGGGGCTCAGGGAGCACAGGTTCTACACCAGATTGTATGGTGGCTGAACTTGTCTCTCCTTTTCCAATCTCAGTCCAAGCAAAAACATCAAATGAATAGTGGGTTGTAGGTTTCAACTGATTAAGATAAAAGCTGGTTTCCAAAGTAGTTAAATTCTTCTCCATGAGTGTGTGAATCATATCTTTAACCATATATCTAACGGTATATCCTAGAATAATTCCTTTAGGTTGCTCAGGTTCCTCCCACATCACTCTGACACCTCTATCTGTGATCTCCTCAAAGCGCAGAGCTTTGACAGGTCCTGGGTAGTCCTGATGGGTTCTGACCAACTCTCCTGCTGACCTGGCACCATCTCCTGGACTAGTGAAACATAAGACAGTAATATTATAGGCCGTCCAGGGGTCAAGATTCTCAATCACTGCTGTCTGTTCGCTCAGTGGACTTAGTAAATTAGGATGAACGGTTACAGTACGCTGAGGTTTAGATATAGTTTTTGGATCCCCCCTCCAGGCCTGTAACTTGTACCCCTGATTGATCCCATTTATCTTCTGTGGATCTGGGGGCTGCCACCAAACCTTGACTGTACTTGAACCTGTGGCTTCAGCTCTAACATTAGTAGGCGGGGCACTAGGTACTCCTTCTCTTGTTTTCATCTTGATAGGATCAGTGTAGGCTCCCGTTCCCTTTCTATTATAGGCAGCTATCTGCACCTCGTAATCTTTCCAGGTTATGAGTTCAGTAATGAGATAGTTTCTTTGTGTCGGCTGAGAAATGTTTCTAAAGGACCAGGGAGAGTCATGATATCCAAACAACCTGTATCTCACCATGTAACCAATAATATCTCCATTCTGCGCCTCCTCTGGAGGTGGTTGCCACTGGATCATTATTTCAGACTCCGACCTAGCAGAACCAACAAATCCTAAAGGCGGGGCTGAAGGTGGCTCCTGGGGTAGAACTACTCTGTCCGAGGGAGTGGATGGAGGCCCCTCACCAACACTGTTAACTGAGGAAACCCTGAACACATATGCTGCTGAGGAACGCATGGAATCCAGTACTACTGATCTACTGGCAGAACTAATGTTTGATAAAGCTGTGACCCATGAAGAGCTATCCTCTGGTACAGCACCAGTCTCTGGTACATACCGATACTGAACAATAAACTTTATAATGGGACTGTTTCCATCAAACCCTGGGGTCCAGCTCACATTTACAGATTTATGTTTTGTATTCACTCGTTCAGCATTAATACTGGTGGGAGCATAGGGCAGCTCAATCACATCTAATCTTGAGCTTCGCTTGTCATTTCCACCGGGAGAATTTACTTCACATACATAGGATCCAGCATCTGAGGCTCTAGCTTCGGCAATCTCGAGGGTTCCATCACTGTCGAGGTTTATCCGATGGCTAGCTTTATCATTGATCAGATTACCCTCATGATACCAGGAAACCTATAGTTTAACAACATCAACACTAGGCTCCCCCTTCTGAGCAATAAATAAAATAGAAAAAACATTGCAACATTGCATGCTCTAACAAAGGCTGATTAAAAAACCATAAAGAGTGGAAAGGGAGAGCGGGGATTCAATGTAAATTGTATTAGAGCAAAAATATTCTCAATGTTTTCTTTTAATATGCGAATTTATCCATTTTTACTAAACTTCATGAAGAAGTTTTTGTTTTTAAAAATTAATCAAAGTTTTAACATTTTCTTGAAACTTTACAGAAATATTCCTAAACTGAAGTATAATCCTTTAGAGATACACAAATTAGAAAAATCCCACAAAAAGGCATAACTGAGGGGGCAGGGGTGAAAAATAGTTAAAAGAAAAATTTAAAGGCAAACATCTTAAGATTTCAATATTGCAACTTGAATTTCATCCTGAAGTTCAACCACCCCTCCCCCCCCCCCCGCAAAATAAAGCTCTAGAAATAAAAGAACTAATCATGTATTGAGTATCAATAAACCCTAGGCAATACATTTAATTGCCTCGTCATCAAACACAGGGGTCAATCTCAACTAATTGATCCAACGAAACTTAGTTAAACCAAATGTTGTTGTTGTTATTTTCCTGGTATTCAACGTTGTTGTCTGAACTAACTCTGCAGTACAGTTTAGCAATATGACCCAGTATAACCTAAACGTAAACAAACAAACTTAAGTTTTTGTTTAAGTAAGATAAAGAAAATTTAGTTTGATAATTTCTGCTTTTTAGCACTTAACTTTTATCTATTATGTTTGAAAGTAAAAGATTTCTCTGTCAATTACCCCCCAGAAGTTGGGCTTATTGTCACAAAAATCTTTCCAAATTGGAATCCTACTTGAAGAAAGGAAAATACCAATAGTTCTTCCAATTCTCAGAGTGTGTATGGAGAGGGGGGGAGGGGGGATATAGAGAGAGGGGGGGAGGGTTATAAACCAGTGGACCGTGGTATAAGTGAGAAAAGGCTTTAAAAGAAAAATGAAACAGAAAAATATTCATTTCTTTTAAACTAAATTTATTAGCTTTTGTTTGTTTTGGTGTTTGTTTGTTTGTTTTCCTTTGTGTCCGCAGGGGGTTGAACTATCTGTGTCCTGACTAGGACAGATAACCAGGCTGACCCAGTGATCTCGCCAGCTTCATTGCTCCGCGTACAGGTGTACTCTCCTAAACATCACATTATGTACATTGTACATACACTCAAGAGAAAAAGAGCTATAGAGATTAAACAAAATTTTTGTTTACATTCTGCTGCTGACGTTTTTGACAACTTAAAACTAATTTGATTGAAAACAATAACAAAGATTGTAAGCAAAGCTAGGAATTTTTCAATTAAAAAAATGTAAAGAGTAGAATTTTAAGGAGTACAAGAACTAAAGAGAGAGAAAATTATCTTTATATATTCTACTGTTCCCTTTTAAAATAGTTTAAGAGCTTTGTGAACAAAGTTAGTGATTTCTTGGTGGAACAGGAGAGCCGGGTCTGGTTATCAAATGTTTGTTTACGAAAAAACTGGTTCCAGAGGATTTCATCATACATCACAATATAGAATAATAACAAACCTATTGGCCTATCCTTAAAACAAAAAGCTCTATTCTTATAGCATAAAGGGTTTTTAAGTACTAGATAAGGGGGGGGGGGGGGCC